>NC_030854.1:27777263-27897080 GCF_000208745.1 Theobroma cacao
ATATATATATATATATATATATATATATATATATATATATATATACATATTTGCGTGTCCTTTTCTCCTCAATAAATATAATAATGTATGGTGATTTTGGGGATTTGCAATAAACAGCGGCAGAGCTGTTTGGAAATCTAAAAACAAGACAGGGACATGGAAACTCGAAGTGGTCGTTGGTATTTGGTAACATCGATCTTACAATGCAAACCACACTCGTGCTGTCTTGGAAAGGTAAAAGGATAAAAGAGAGCCTGGGGATTTCTGGTCAACACAGATACGACTTTTTTCTACTTACATGTTTTGATTTGGTTTCCTTTTGTTTTTCTTCGTTAATTATTTTATTATATTCTGAAATCTAATTCTATTTCTAAGATGATTCTTTGTTTATTATTTGAGAGGATTTACGTTCCCAGATGCTTATAGTGCTTCCCCCACCTCCGTGCATTGTTTCCATCAACTGAAAATATGCATTCATGTTTAAGAATTGCTTTCCTGTTTCCTAAAACAAAAAGGAATTTTAAATTGCAAAAGGTTACAACCCCAGGGACTTGGGCTAAGTGAACAAATTTTTGACTTTTCTTCTCTGCTAGAAACTGTCTACAGTAAAGTGAAGGTGGGCTATAGAAGTAAGTAGGGTACGTGGGATTTGATTAACTGTACCTAAGTTGCTTCAATTGATAAAATTGTTTATTTCGATAATTCATTTTAATTCTATTGAATGAGGCGAGGTAATTCTGAATATTTACACCATGACATGGGGAGGGAGTCTGCTCCTGAATTTTTTTTGATAAATTTTATATGAATGTTAAACAGCTGCAAAATGTCAATGTGGTTTTTTGGGAAACTTATGAGGTGATTTAGATAGTGAAAGGCCATTATCTCCAAAAGCTAATTCCTCTTTATGCTTTAAGGAAAAGGAGAAAGTGGAATCCATTGTCTTAGCTTTAATTAGCACTCAACAATGCACAGTAACAAGTAAAACTAGATGGTGAACATAGCCACAAAAATTTAAGATTTATGCCCACAAACACCAAATATGCAGCAAAAACGTCCCCACTGCCAGCCGTGTCCATTTCATTCGTCCCATCTCATACCCCAGTTAGACCAAGTGACGAATAGGGACCCATCACTTTTTTTATTTTTTAAGCAACACGTTGATCTCTCCCTCTCTATCTTTAGTTTCTCTCATGTAAGGCTTAACCTGCAGGTACCTTGGCTGATCAGTTTTTCACCTAGATGCTAGCCAGTATTTATTTCTATATAAATGCGGTTGTTTCTTAATGAAGTTTCACTCTAACTTGCTATCATTTGCTTGGAAAATTTCGCTATTGAACTGTAGACTCAGAGCATTTGCTGCAGGTCCTTTAGCTAGCTCAAACTTAGCTCACGTCTGTTTCTATCCAACATGTAGAATTCAAAGCCTTTGTAAGGCAACGTAATCAACCATAAACAGCCAAATTTTCATTGCAATTTCTGTACCATGGATACTTTTTGTCAGACCGGAGTTTGATTATTACTCAACTCTTCTGAGAGAGCAGGCGGTTGTTGCTCTTGTAGTAGTTTCTTAATTAAGGCAAGGATGGAGCCAGGATACTTTAAATTAAGTTTTTTTAGTAAGACTTAAGTTAACAAAAATAAATAAATGAATAGTTTTATTATTTATATATTTTAAAATAAATAAATCAACTTAAAGCTTATTTGCACAAAAGTTTCTCATATTATTGTATTTAATGCTATTCAAATTACATCCGCAAAAATAATAATGTAAAGAAATATAATTTATGAAAAGAGACGTTGGATTTAGTTATTGCTACCTTTTTTTCCATCACAAATAAATTTTGATTTCCTTTTCCCATTTTCAAATTAAGTTGTAATTGATAAAACCATATTTATTTCCCAAAAAAAAGCCAAAAAAATCATTTAATGTTCGAAATGTACATCAGAAAAGTTAAAGCAATTATATGAAAGAGAGCATTTTAATTTATATGTTGATCAATACATAAAAAAAAAAAACTCAAGAACTACAAATGAAGGGTTTGAACATTTTAATTGAAAAAATTAAGGGATCAAGTAAGGGTTGATAACAAAATCAAAGGAAAATTTAATAGTTTAAATGATAATTTTAAAATTATTAGAGGGGCCACGTAAAGGTTTATAAGAAAATTATATAAATCCTTAAGAATTAAAAAAAGCAATATTGGCAACACCAGGGAGCCAGGGGCCCCATGCTGGCTTTGTCCTTGAATGAAGGATTTTCATTATTTGCCAACTGTTTGCACCGGCTCAAAAGTAGGTGTATGTATGTTCTAATCAAAGATGCTAAGGTCATTGTTCATCCATGTCCTTCCTATCATATATATATTGGTACCGCAGCAACTATGTATGTCTACAGTTACAGCCAAGGAGAGTCGCCAGTCGCCACCTTTTACCTCCTTCTGTAGATTTACACCAAAGAAGCATGAGCATCAACCAATTTCGACATTGCAGTAATTTGTTATTGGAAACCTGTTTGGTTGAAACTTTTGGTTTTCCCCAACGTACCTGGATTTATACAAAATTCAAATCTGTGACTAAAAATAACAAATTAAGGACAGGGTGTCATTTACTTATCCAAAATAAGAAATTTTAAAAAAAAAACAGAAGAGAGAGAGAGAGAAAAGACATGGGGATGGAGTATGCAAAATATTGCAGCCTAAGTTGCTATACTAAATGCACCTCTACTTTCACACCTAAAGTTGAGGTCTATATATTGGGGTCAGATGCATCTCTTTGTTAGATATGTTTAGTTCTAATTAAATGTCTCCACCCACTAGAATACACTTGGTACGTGTAGTATCCTCTAAGAAATTGTTTATAAATCTTTTTTACCATATTAATTATAGGTGTGATAAATAAATAAATAACTCATAATTAAAAATTGACATATGAGCATTTATAGATTCATACATCACTTAAATAACAAGCCATGGCAAATCCCAACATGCGCATGTAGTAAATTTTTAATTATGTACATGTTTTTATTTTATTTGTCGAATTTACAATTGATATAATAAAAAAGGTTTATATAATAATTTTTTACATATCCTATCCCATACCAAAAAAAAGAGAGAGAGGAAAAAACAAACACAAGAAAATTAGAAGTATGTAAAGTGAAGTGAAAGAAATCAAATGTTAGAGAGAGAGAGAGACAGAACAGTGGCCTAGATAAGGAAAAATACAAGAAGATTGGAGCAGTGGACAAAAACAGTGGTGGGGATTGGGACAATCCTATAAGCTCTCAAACACTTGGGCAAGCCGACCAGAGCCCGCACTTCTATAAAATTGTTGGAACAGACCGAAACTACTTGCTTTCTTCTCCATGTGGTTTGGCCTTCAATCATATTATATATTTTCTAGATTTCAAGAGAAAAGGTTAAAAAGAAAAACAAAAAAACACATTCAGTAACACACTTGCTTGGGATGGGAGCCAATCTTCGGTTATATTTTCTAATTATATCTTTGTATTTGTTTTTTCTAGTGAGGAAGACCGGATGAGATACTGATACACTTATCATTAAGGTTGTTCCATGCAAATTTATTCCTTTTTCCTTTCTTCTGGGCTCATAATTAAGAAACAAAATAGTACTAGTTGCAACACCATTTAGAGCAGTATGATTTCGAATTATATGAAAAGATATTAAGTCTTTCTTTATCTCATAAATTTGATTTTTTTTAAAATGTTCAAAATTATTAAAAAATTTTCAAAACTTTTGGTGACATGATTAGGGTTGCTATAGCCTATGAAGAATGCTTTTATATTTATAGAATACTTGGTGACATTTAATAAAAGAACTTCTAATAAAAAGACTTTAAATAAAATAAACATGACCTAATTTAAACTAAAAGTGATCACCGTAGATCAAAACGGTGGCAGCTATGATGTAATTGTACAGGTCTTTTTCTTAAATTGGATTTTAATGTCATGAGAGTCTTTAGCCGATTAGGCAAGAGACTCCACATGACATTCCGGTTTTGAGGCTTAATAAAATCACTTTTCAAAAAAAAATATTAAAATGGTGAAGTTTGTCACATGCCAAATTGACAAGCAGCAGGTATTAGATATTTTTGAGAAAGATTAAATCAAAAAGACTTGACATCATTTGAATCAACTATCAGGTGAATAAAAATATTTTAAAATATTATTATAAATAGCTTCATGCTTAAAAGTTAGAATTTATAACCAAATACAACAGTGAGAAAATTTTTTTATAATTAAAGAATATATAATATAAGTTGAAACCCTGAAACTAAGTACATCATAATGAAAATTAATGTGTAAATTCATAATTAGACAGAGCTAACTAGCAAGGGAGATACATTTTGTAAAGAGACATTGGAACTTTGTTTCTTAGTGTCTGAAGCTGAATATTGATTGAATTACTGCTTCTTGGCTTAACAAGAAACCTTGGAATCTTGTTTCTTGTCTCCATAGCATCTTTGGTTGAAACAATCAAAGATGGAATTAAAGCAAGAGAGAGGTTTAAAATCGTGAATATAACGGTCAATCATTGGGAGTTCACTGGAAACCCAGTATTTTCAGTTACTTATTAACACTTTGTCCACACTCTCTCATTTGCAATGAACTAATATTCATCCGACAATAAGCACTGCGGCTATGTTCATTTTCGTGGCATTCATTTCCTTCTTCTCAATTTAATTTATAAATGTTCTCCATGTGGTTTGCCATTTACAGCGTGTTTGGTTGGGAGAATGGAATAGCCATTCTCTGTAATTATTACTTAGCTATTCTTACATTTGGTTCATGTAATAGTCATTTTTTAAAAAATCTAAATACTGTCAAACTTGGGAATAGACAAAAGATACTATTGTACAAAATTATCTTTCATCAATTTTGAAAATTACCCTTTTAATGAAGATGTAATTTGTTCATTTTTCACATTTTCTTTCTCTCTCTACCCATCTTCCTCTCTCCTTTTCTCTCTCTAAATAAATATTTTAATATAAATTATAAAAATTAATATAATATTTAAAAATTAAATTACAATTTTAATTATAAATTACAAAAGAATTAATAATTTTAATTTTAAAAATTAGATTAAATTTTTAATTATAAATTTTTAATATTTTAAAATAAAGAATAAAATAAAATAATCATATTAATATTTTAATTATAAACTATTAATATTTTAATGAAATATAAATTATTAATATTTTAAAAATAAAATAAAAGTAAACTAAATAATCATATTTAAATTTTAAATAATAATTTAATAATATTTTAATATATTATAAAATTTAAATATTTTAAATTCAAATTCAAATTTTATAACAAAGAACATTTTTGTCTTTTTATCACCTATTCAAAACTACTTTTACCAACCAAACAACGGAATAAATCATAATAGTCATTCTTACCCTATTTAATTCCATGAATCAAATTAACTATATAATCACTATTCCTATTTTATTTTATTCTCATAGAATAGCCATTTTATTTTCCTAATATTCTATTTTGTGGACCAAACATACCCTTAAACTCATAAAGGAACATGAATTTCCACTAAAGTCTTCATTATAAAAAACCAATTGACAATGATAACTTTTATTCAAATTCCATCAATATTATACATAAATTCTCACTAAAGAACATAAAAAAAAATCAAAGATAATTATTCTCAAAAAATTAAAAAAAAACATAGATAAAGAATAAATATAATAATCAAAGAAAAGGGAAAAAACCTATAAACTTCAAAGAAGGATACCGGACAACTTCGATCTAACCTAGACCTTTGAGTCTCGAGAATTTTGTTCGTCTAAAATGCTACCTTTTTCATCCTTAACGCACCAACACTACAAAAAAAATTCACTTAATTGCGACAAAATTTTTCTTCAATAATAGACCAAATTCCGTTGATGATGCTCACTATCTACAGAATTTATGACGAGAATTTTCAATATTAATTCTTAAGATGGTAATTCTTATTTATTGGTAAACTATGATTTGTTTTAGTAATAATTCAATTATTATCGACAAAAATTCTATCAATAATCATTATAAAATATTTCATCAATAAACTCTCTTGATATTTCACAAGTAATCTATTTGTAAATCACTACACAAAACATGTTTATTGTGATGGAAATTCCGTTGATAATAATTCATATTCTATTGATAATTTAAATTTAATTTTTTTCATATGTTTTATATTTTCTTTTCCATTAATTACACACAAATTAAAAAAATACTCACCTAAATAAAAGCAAAACTTCCATCACAACGTGTAAACTGGTGAGGCAACATCAACATGTAAACTAGTGAGCCATCATAAAGTGGTGAAATTCTCATAACGATGCATGAAAATGCTATTGAAATCATATTGTGCACCATCACAACGTGATGGAATGCTACCTCACGACGTGTGGAAACGTAGATAAACTTTTTAAAATAAAACTAGCTTTCATATCTCATACAAATATCTAGTCATAACATAGGAACCCTAGGTGCAAAATAAGACTCTCGAGCCAACATAAACATTTAATTGTCAAAGCATTTAAAACATATAAAACATAGTGCCACTCATGGCTACATACTCATAAAGAAACATTCAGTATCATACAACAATAAAATAAAGATTGACTCATCAACGAAATATGACTCAACATTTTACGCTTCAAGAGGTTGCTAGAACACTTACCAAAAAAAACCGAGCGCTCGACTCCAGGACAAGGGTGATAAGCTAATCACTAATATACAAAAAAAAAAAATTTACATGTGAGTCACAAAGGTTTCGTGAGTGAATATAGGAAGGGAACAAGCCAAAAGGGAGAGTTTTTACATAAAACGTAAGTTTTATAATCATGACATTCATAAATCTCATAAGTTTCCTTCAAACTTTTGTAAAATGTTGTTCAAAGCCATTTCATAAGGATTTAATTGAAACTATAGTTTCATAAATCATTTAGAATGAAATGGAAGTTATAAACATTTGAAAACCTTGTAAAAACATTGTCGAAACATTATTCTGTAACAAAAGTATCAATACATTTGGGGAATGTATCGATTCTTTTTCCATAGAATGCTTTATGGGGCATTATGTCCTAAATGTGTCAATACATGTTCTTCATGTATATTTCAAGCTTAAAAATCATATTTTCTAGAAAGTTCCTACACGTTCTACCTTTAGAGGCTCTTCTATTCTTAGGAACAATTTTGTAGGCTAAAGTTCACTTGAACTAAGCTCTATTCCATTGATTTCTCAGTTATACCATATCATATCTCTCATTCAAACTTGGAAACAATCATATTAACATTTAACCTCTAAAATCTTTCTAAAAATCATCTAAAACTTCACTATCTGTGAGCGGTATTCCACTTCAACTCAAAATAGATAGGGTTTAACCCCTATTATCTTGGTTCCTTGGGAATGTTAGTCTGCCCCGACTCCTAGCAGATAGGGTTTAAACAACAAGTTTAAAACTATGCAAGTACTCAATGATGTACAAAAACTAGAATCCTAGTCAAATGTGATTTTGAATTCTTGTTAATCCAAAACTCAACAAATCTCCATGTTTAACTTGAATTCAAACACCTTAAACTTCTTCCACCAATTGCACCCAATTTCAACTTTCCAACCCCATTTATTTTTCAAAACCTTGGACACCTTTCCAAGAACGTGACTTTCCAAACCATTAGCCTTTAAAACTACCCCAACTACATATAATGAATCAAGCATAGTCCAACACTTAATTCTACAAACGACCAATGCACATGTGCAACTATCATGTCAATGGCACTAATTCACTTCGGAGATGACTTTCAACAACCCTTCAAATTCACTAATGTTGACAAGATTTTTCATGCTTTTATGATCGTCTACACCATGGGAACTTTTCCTTACCTCTTCAGTAAATGAAATCTCACTTTGGTAGCTATGATCCCCTTTACACTCTTTTCATCCCTTCGAGACCTCACATTTTAGATGATACAAAGCTTTGCGTAAATTCCCCCTCATCAAGATCATTTGGCCTTACGTGACTTTTACTATTCCACCACTAGCAAAAAATCCATATCCTTTGGAGTCTATAGGCATGATATTACATCTTTGGGACATAGGCCTTCCATCTAAAGATCACACAACCTCATTAAACATTATGATTTTTCACAATTCCAAGAACCATGACCTTTATAGTTGACTTTATCACTCAAAGTGATTTTTCTAATCATCACTTCTTGAAACAAATCAAAATAATCCTTTTGAAAGCATACATGAGTGATATAGGCAGAATCTAAATACCAACTATCACTAGAATTTGCATTTATACCTTTTTAGATTGCAAGGATAGTGCAATTATCATCGTTGGTAACAAAAAAATACTCATGTTTGTTTCCATCACTCCAATCTCCTTTCTAGGATAATCACTATAAATATGTCCATAATTTTTACATTGAAAGCACTAGACTTGCCACCTTTAGATCCCTAGCTAATTTACTTGCTCCCCTAAACCTTAGGCACCAATGTTAAATCAACTAAATCTCTACCCTTCCCTTACTATTGGCCTCACTTAATGGCCACATCATAGACATCATGACACTTAGAGATTTAGGTATCATTAATAACATTTAATTTATCCTCAACTAGCAATAAAGCATGTACTCAGGATGGGAAGAGATGGTTCTTATGGTTTAAGGTGTTATGGTGTAGTGGTAAGGATGGTTGAGGAGGTTTGATGAGTGAAGGGAATTGTACATGGTCTTTTTCAAGTTGAACTGAACAAGGAGACGAGGCCCTTTGTCTTTTGATCAATTATGTGTTGAAGTTTGAAAGTTGGGGGATGGCATGGATTTCTTAGGGGACTTGCTATCATGCTGCTCGTTTGGGGTTTTCTCGGTGGTGCCTCTGTTTTGTAAAAAGGTATGCAGCTCCTCTTTTGTCTTCTGTGTCTTCCATGATGCTTCTTGGTTTCTTCGTAGCATGGTGACACTATGAAACGGTGCGAGAAACTAGGATTTTTTAAACTTTTTTAGCCTTCCAACTTTTGTGGTTCTAATGAGAGCTCTTACTTTAGATAAGCTCTATTTAGCCTTTTGTTTTTCACTTGAGGTTTTCTTGTCTTCTAGTTTAAGTAGTGTTTTTTTTTTTAAGATATGCTGACTTAGGTCTATTTCTGCTTATGGAAAGGATAATTGCCTTGTTGTGGCTTTTTGTCTGATCCTTGATTTGTTTTATTGTTTGTGAGATCTTTTGTAATTGTAAAGCTTCTCTCCCACACCTAGTTCTTTATGCCATCAAAGTCTATGGCTAATTAGACAAGAGACTTGTCATGGCATTCATCGGTGATGGATGAATAAAATCCGCTTTTCAAAAAAATTAAGCATGTACTCAAGAGTATTGTCTCTCGACCTTCATCAACATGTTCATCACATAATAATCTCCTAAAGTGTTCCATAAATGTTTCATATTAATTCATAATCAATCATTTCAAATAACATGTTCAACTCATTTCCATTTGGGTGGGAATGTCTACTTCTAGCTTAATATTCATCTAAGCATGCCACAACTCACATAGAATCATATCACATGAATTCATTTTGAAGGAGACTAATTGAAAGAACTTGTCCTCTTGTTGAGAACTAATATGTAATATAGATATTTATGTACATAATATATTCGAAAACTCTTTCTTAAAACACCAAGTTTAGATAAAAGATTTGTATTTATAATCATAGCATTTTAAATCATGAAGATCAAATAACTCAATAAAAATCATGTTTCGATTTACATATTAAAATACTTGAAAAGGTGTATCCACTTACCTTCAAGTATTTGACATCTAATAACATGCAACACTTCACTCCAATGAATTCCTTGGAATTTCGACAACACGTAAAGTGTTTGACAATCATCGTAAACATTACTTAAGCTATAAATCACGTAGTAATCATCTATGCTAATTCGAAACTAGTTGAGTCCGTTTAAAACTAATTTTTCCTAGATTAAATCCACTGTTCTTCAACTAACTAGTGAAATGAGCATATAAATCTTTATTTCTTCCTTACCTTGGTGAACCACTAGTGAGTAAAACCTCTAAAAAATCTTAACTTCTCTGAGAAAACATGAAATCTATTAAGAAGGTTGAAATCAATGCTAGAAATCAAGGGTTTGAGAGTTTAAAGTTGAAAAACGTTACCTTTTGTTAGTTCAAAGCCCAAAACCAAGCTTCCAATGTTCAAAAATGGTGATTTTTGGTGAAAAGGGGTAAATGGCTTGCTATTAGTTGATAGAAAAATGAGGGAGAGGTGGCCTAAGCTGAATAGAGTGAAAAATATGCCTATTAAGGAAATATTTGGGGTGAGAACGTACTGTTTTACCTTCTTTTTTTTTTTTTGTGTAAACGGCAACACAAGTATTGATATTTTTGGTATCGGTACTTAAGTTTCTGGATTTCATGTATCAATACTTGCTCATCAAATATCAGTACTTGTTCTTCAAAAAATTTTTAAAACCTTTCTGAGTAGCAACTATCAACACTTCTGCTTCATAATATAAAATTTCAGTAGAAAACACATCCATTTTGGCCAACATCTCTCTCCATAAACGTATATACTAATAATTTGAAAATTGGAACTTTTCTACAAAATGTTTTCAAATACTTTAGACCAAAAACACATTCAAAATGCTCACCAAGTAAGATTTACTTTCCTATCTTTCACCTAAAGTGTGGGGTTTCACACCCTTTCACGTCTTGAATATTTATTATATCTCTCCAAACTTTGTACATCCTATCAACATATTTTCCAGTGAAGGAATCAAAGCTTGATTTCAATCGTAGTTTAAATCCAGTAGTGCAATTAAAGTAAATCTAAACTTAATTCTGTAGTCAAAGCTTTGGTACTAAATATTATCAAAATTCATGCATGTAAACAAATTAGCCACTATGTCTAAGAAACAAAAGAGCATACATCATCTCAATTTGAAGTATGAAAGAAGGCCAATAACTAGCAAGCATAGAGAAACTTTTGTTATATTCCTTTCAAAGTAGAGCTAACATGACAAAAGCAAATTCTTAGACATCTCATAACTTCAATATATGCACTTTAAAGTAAATCTACAAACAAGTCGTCTATGTCTCCAACACATGCATATGCAAACGTATCTTTTAATTAAATTTTTTTTAATTAATAATAATTTTCCCTTCTTTCCTTCCTTTTTTTTTTATCTTTCCTTTTTTCCTTTGTGATGGCTCAATTCAATAGAATCTTTTCCTTCAATATTAGTCTCGAAATCCATAAAATTTGTCCTATCCGTATTTTTTCAATAATAAGATAATATTACTGACAAATTATTTTCAACGAATTTTTTCTATAAAAATTATCCAATTTTCTTGTAGTGTGGAATAAGAAGGATGAAGAAGGAAGGGCTTAGGTTTTTTCAAGTAGTGTAGAGGGTGCATGCAACCAATTGCTTTAGACTTTTTACTATTTTTTAACTTTACTTTTAAATTTTTTTAAAAACAAATTTTGCCTTTTAGTTGTTTAATTTTTTTTTGTTTTGATCAAATGACAAAACAACCCATAAATTTTATTGAAAAATTAAAGAAATAATGCTTAAAAAAGTCTTTGAACTATTCAAGAAAATTCAAATAAGCTTTTATTCTTTTATTATGATCAATCAAGTCACTTTTCTTTTATTTTGATTCATATAGACCCCTATTACTAATAGTTGACTAATTATCATTAGATAAAATATCACTTGTCATTTTTATGCCCACATAAGGTTGACATGATGCTAATGAAATGGGTGAAAATACCACATGATCATGTTATCATGTTACATCAATATGTCACACCATCGCCGTGAGATATAGCATGAGAAATAACATTTTAACTAACAACTATTAGTTAACTATTATAAGAATTTATTTAATTCAAAATAAAAATATAAGAACTTAATTGAACATAAAAAAAAATTAAAACCTTATTTGAATTTTATTAAATAATTTAGGAAATTTTAATTATTATATTAAAATTAAATTAATATTAGTTTGAAGATCATTTTATCCATACATGCCAAACCCTTTGGTTTAGTTAAATTAGCCCGATTTACTGGTTCTCTGTTTAACCTGCCAGGTCAAAGTGGATTTAAAAGGTTAAACGCAAAAAAATCCTACACTAACTACGTATGTTAACTTAATAACTCAATATTGACTTGTTTAATTATTTATAGATAAATGGAAAAAAGCTATCAAATACACTTACCTTGTTCTAAAATTTTTAAACTCGACCTCCGATATGTAGAGGATAATAATCCTGGTTAACATCAACAGGAAATGTCTGGTGTACGTTATATATGTACTGCTGAAATATGCATCATGTTTATTTGATCCGACATTAACTGTGATATGAAATGTATAGTTCAACTTTCCGTTTCAAATACAAAGCTATTATGGCTTCTGTATTCATATGCAAAATAGCTCTTTTGATTCTAACTGTACATTTTACCTTTTTTCTTTTACTCAACCTCTCCTCTCTGTTACCATTTCTTATATGAACCATGTGCTTGCAGTGCACGTGCAACATCGAGTCCTATGATGCCTCTGGCGTTTGGCAAACTTCATTTTACAATTTTTTTCAGGCCATGCAATTTTGGATAATCGTGCTGTAGATTAGATCTACAAATAAATATTTCCTCAATAAGGAAAGGACCTACAAATACATATTTTTTCAATTTTTTTTTATTTTTTGCAATATTTACAAAGTCTATCGAGTTTGAGTTAGAAAAAACCATTTCTCATTACATAATCTCGTCAAAATTGAAACTTAACTTTTAATTTTAAATGTTTTCAAATTTTAATTTATTGAATCTAATAAAAACAAATAATACTATACACGAACACACACACATATTCAAAAAGTGAAATTCAATTCTCTTTTCTCTCAAATTACAAAAAAAAAAAAAAAATTGTTTGATTACATTTTAATTTTATTTTTATTAAGAAAAAAACAAAAAAAAAAAGGGTATAGAAATTCTAGAGCACTTCGGATTGCTTGAGTAAATGGGTAAGTAGCTGGCTAGAAGGATCTTATTTTTTGTTGTGGCGCATGTATGAGTAGTAAATTTCATCATGTTCACTTTGTGTGCCACATCAAAAATTGTGCGCAATAAATGACAAAAATTCATGATGTTGGAGCGCTTTCAGTTGAAGAAAACAGGGCTAGTACAGATTTGTTGAATAACCAAACCAAACCAAACCATTTACTCTTTTCATAATAATTTCTTTCAAGGAAAATTAATTAAAGATAGCATGCCATCTTGAGCTTAACTCGAATAAGTTGAGACCCAAATTTTTAAATAAAGATTCTTTATTTCAGAAATGAGAAGATAAATATCATATCAAAATAAAAGAGGGAAATATATATAAATATGTCAAAATAGAAAACTTTTTTATTTTTAATCTTAAATATCTGACATGCTATTATTCAAATATCCTAGAAGCTTAAGCTATCAGGAAGAAGTCCAATTATTTTTATATTTATAAGTGCTTAAAATTTTTGGAATTTGCATGCTATAATTATTGTTACTGCTTAGAAATTTCAAGTCTTTCCCTTCATTAACTAACATTTTCAAAATTACAAAATAAAATGAAAAAAGTATATACGTTTTAAATTACTGACATAACGTTTTAAAAAAATTTTAAATCATTTAAGAAAATCCAAATAAATTTTATCTTTCTATTTCATTCAATCAAACATTTGTATTTTATTGTAAGTCAAATAAATTTTTATGTCATTTTTATATCTAATTGTTATTAGCAAAATATCAACTGTTATTTTTATATTCATATGACGTTGACATAAAAAGTGAAAATATCATATGATCATATTATCATGCCATATTAGCATGTCACGTCATGATCCACTATGACATATCAACATACCAAATCAGTATCACATATCATAAAATGACAAATAACGTTTTAATACAATTAATCAACCGTTGATTATAAAGATGTGTACCTAAAATAAAAGTGTAAGATTTTAAATGTAATAAAAGAATAATGATTTATTTAAAATTTTCTAAATAATTTAAGAGATATATAGATATTATGTCTAAATAAATTCTAATATAATTTAAAATTTTGTAAATGAATAGACAATATTAGAGGGCAAAATCTGCCAAATAAAAAGTTGACAAATTTGTAAAATCTTCAACATAGGATCAAAATATAACATGGTAATCTTAAACTCGATCATAATATCCCTTTGTTGATCTAAGATTGCTAAAGTGCTATAAAAGATTGTGATCAAATCATTGAAAATAAATTATTATAAGAATTTTAGGTGATCATTTAGGACCAATTATTTTTAAGATAATTATAAAAGTATATGGATAAACCAAGTGAAATTGATGAATATGTATATCAACGTCTAGCTAAGCTAAGAGTCCATGTCATTGGGATGTGGGTTAGGATAGTGGATCCTTCTTCTTCTTCTGTTGCCATCTTAGTGCTAGAAGAAAAAAACCTAGTTAGTGCTGAGCAGCCAAGTGCAGCATAATCGCTTCTAAAGCATCAGCAACTTCTGTTGCCGCTGTGGGTATTTTGAAAAGAATATGAAGGGCATTTCAGTCATTAACTTGAACAGATAGATAGTAAGTAGGAAAAGAATTTTAGTGTTGGTTAACTGGAAATCCAAGTTTTACCATAAAACGGCCATTAACGGTATTTTCCTAGATTCTCTTCATACTTTCAACCAAAATTTTTATAATTAAAAATCAAAAAGAGTTAGACTTCTCTGTTTTGGTCCTCACTTGGTAATTATATTTTTCCCCCTTTGCTTTTTTTTACTATAATATTTTTGTTTAGCACTATAATCACTCTCTCCTCCACCATTCACACCCTTCAGTCATCTTGTACTCTCTTGTCTTCTCTCTCTCTCTCTTTCTTTCTATCTATAAAAGCAAATCTATCAAGGCCAAACTGTTCTGAATTAATCTCTATCCCTTCAAAAACACTTTTTCTTCCTTTCTTTCTTTCTTTCTCTTTCTTTATTTTTTTTTTGGTTTTTTTTGCAACCATGGCTGACTACCCTTACTCAAATTTCTTCTCGGGTTGGTTCAAGTTCAACCCTCTTCAACATTACCCACCTCCAAACCCTCCTCCCCAACAACCTTCTTCCTATACCCAAAATTACTTCTATAGTAGCAACACCACCTTCATGACAAATGAAACCAATCCTTTTTTTCACTACCAAACCTCATCATCGTCACCTCCTTCCCCTCCTGTTAGAGAAGCCTTACCACTATTGAGCTTGAGTCCCACAAGGCATGACAAAGACGAGGAAGTACAGGATGATGAAGATCAGGATCAAGAGCATTCTTGCACCGCCATGGATGTAGACAAGAGCAAAGGGAAAGAGGAAGGGCGGCTGCTCTTCACTAACAGTGCTGGCGGTGCTTCTGCTTCTGCTGCTGAAGATGAAACTGTTACTGTTGCACTCCATATAGGGTTACCAAGCCCTAGTGCTTCAGAGTTGGCGTCAGTTTTATCATCTTCTTCAGAGATCACTGACAAAGATGGGGATGGTGATGATTCTGGGTACCCAGTTAACAGACTCAACAAGGGACAGTATTGGATCCCTACCCCTTCCCAGATTCTTATTGGCCCTACACAGTTCTCTTGTCCTGTTTGCTGCAAGACCTTCAATAGATACAACAACATGCAAGTGAGTTTTCATTACTTGAATTATTGCCTCCAAAAGCCTTCTTTAATTTCCTTCCTTTCTTCTCTTTCCTTCTGTCTCTTTTTCTTAGGCCTTGTTTTTCCCAACATAAAAGAAGATAAATTCAAAAACAAATACATCCAAACTCTTTTCTTCTATGTCTTCTTGCCTGATGGAAATCTTAACCCGCCATGCTGTGACTTTAAAGAAGAAGAAATAAAAGTAGATTCATCCAATGGGTATTTCTTTTATTTTTTTTGACCCAACACATTTTCTGGATACGTATCATCTTCTGGTTCTTTTTTTCTTTCTTTTTTTTTTTTGGGTTTTTGTGGTTTGAATAAATCGTTCTGATCCAAACTGAGTCTGAGATCAGTACCTTCTTTTTCGTGATTGAACAACACAGCAATGTTCCTTATGTCTGTGGTACTTTGAAGTTTGTGCTTTACTCATTGGCAGGCGGCGTACAAATTTTTGCAGTTTTTTTCAGACTTAAATGTTCTTAACGAAATAACAAATTTATCTGTATGAACCTTCAGTTTTCAACAAAGCACTGCAGATATGAAAATCTCATACGTGGAAGATATCGTTTTCTCCATCTTCCTAAACCGGGAAACTGATACAACTAGATTTAACTCCTCAACATAGGGGATCCACAATTGGGGTTGAGCTTAGGAATTTCTTTTGCTTCATGAACAAAATTCATTTCTTCTTTTTATAAGAGATATATGAACAATTGTGTTACTACAAGATAATTGTTTTTTTTTTTTTTTGCAGATTACAAGATAATTGTTATTCATTCATATAATGTAGAGTTCTATGAGATATAAACTAATTTTTCCCAAGGCACCAAAATTAGCATTGAGGGTTCAAATTTGTTTTGTTTGGTACAAGTATATAATTGTACTACCAATATTTTGGTCTTGGGGAGATTGCAGATCACTTTTGCTGTTTTAATGTTGTTGGCTTCTACTGATTTTTTTTTCTTTGACTGAATTAATCTGTGTAGATGCATATGTGGGGGCATGGATCTCAGTATAGGAAAGGGCCTGAATCACTAAGGGGAACTCAACCAACAGGCATGCTAAGGCTTCCTTGCTATTGTTGTGCACCAGGGTGCAGGAACAACATTGATCATCCACGAGCAAAGCCACTCAAAGATTTCAGAACCCTGCAAACACATTACAAGAGGAAGCATGGGATTAAGCCTTTCATGTGCAGAAAATGTGGCAAGGCATTTGCTGTGAGAGGGGACTGGAGAACCCATGAGAAGAACTGTGGGAAGCTCTGGTACTGCATTTGCGGGTCTGATTTCAAACACAAGAGATCTCTTAAAGACCACATAAAGGCTTTTGGGAATGGCCATGCAGCTTATGGCATCGATGGCTTGGAAGAAGATGATGAGCCTGCATCTGAAGTGGAACAAGATAATGAGTCCATGCAGTGATGAATAAATGGAAATTAAAAGGGTATGAAGGAATGGTTAATTAATATTCTCTAATTATAAAGCTTTATTTGCAGGCTTCCAAAGTAAGAACTATATATATAAGAATCAATTTACTTGGGGAAGCCACCTTTTTTCCTCTTTTTTTTTTTTAGTTTCCTTAGCTGTTTCCTTATCAATGTAGGATCCTTAACATCAATGTTAGGCTAAGCTCTTGTATATCCATTTCCCTTTCAAGTTTCAACTGATCATTTCAGTGGTTTCTTTCTCTTTGCAGTGTGCTTATCAATCATCCTCAGCATATGGATGGTGAATAATCATATTGCTTCTTAAACTATTAGTCACCAAAATGGAAAACAGAAGTTGAAACTAAAGACCCTTGTTGGAAAGCATATTGATGCATTGGATGATAATTATGATATACTCATTGAAAAGAAGATAATGGAAAATCTCCTTTTATATAATGAATAAATGTTTCATAAGGAAAAATGTAGTTATTTTTCCTGAGCCCTGTCAATTGTTTAAAGCATATATGAATGATATTTCATTAATTATGAGA
Source organism: Theobroma cacao (assembly GCF_000208745.1). Lineage (NCBI taxonomy): Eukaryota > Viridiplantae > Streptophyta > Magnoliopsida > Malvales > Malvaceae > Theobroma > Theobroma cacao. The sequence goes on from NC_030854.1 coordinate 27,794,988, forward strand.
GGGATTTATGGGTTGTTTGATTATAATGCCAACAGATCAAATTCTGTCCAGGGAATATATCATTTTTCTTCTGCTTTCTTCCACTTTGAACCATGGAAAATCCTGTGATTAAGAATGTTGAGACACAAGAGCATCCACCATAGTTATGCACCTACGTACAAATACAAGTGCGTATATATGTGAGTAATAGCCTATCTACTTGATGAAAAGGCTGAAACTGTCACTGGTGTCATATCCTATCTACTTGCAGAGATTGAGTGATAGACCTTTGACAAAACCTGGATGGATATTATTTGGGTTCAATTTTCAGTAGTTTTAAGTTAAGGGAATAATTAAAGTTAAAAAGAAGAAGAAAAAGATTATAGTGAAGCTTTTTGGAAATAAGATGACCACTTCCGCTAATTCTAACTTTTAGGGATGAAGATACATGCATGGATAATAGTTGTGGGGTTTTCTGACTTGTAGCTTTAATAATTCATTTTCCTTTTAAGATCCTCATATGAGTCTTCGCCACTCTCCCACAAGCCTCACAAATGGGTAGTGAAGGGATGTACATAAAGCAAGCTGATCACTGGATAACAAGACAGGTGAGTATATTTTGTTCCAAATGTAGTTGAGATAGGCTTTTCATCCTGCAAATAAATCAGCTTTTTGGGGTGCATATGATGCCCTTTTGCTTTGGTTAGTGGAGAGGTGTGTTTGTTGATGGATGGAACATATACCATATGAGATTCACTATTACTTGGAAAATTCAAGGCAAATGATTAGCTTTTAGAGGCCGGAGAGAGAGAGAGAGAGAGAGGTGTTAAAATATGATCTGGGAGGATACAATACACTAGAAAGATAGGTAGGAGCAATAATAGTACTACTAGTTATATAAGATGTTAATAAGATTGGAGGGATGGAAGTGGAATGGATCTTGTTGGCAGCTTTCTTTAGAGAGAGAAAGGGCATGGGCAAGGGGGTCAGGGCAAAAAACTGAAACGGTGTGGAGCCCAAGCTCTGCTGGTTGGGCAAATCTGCAGCATACACTGATGCCCCCTACAGTGCATACACACCTCCTCTGATGGATAAACTGTAGCATGAAACGACATTTCAATGAGTCTTTGACCATCTCTCTCTCCTCCTTTCCCTCTCAAAACACAGCTTTCAAGTTCAGCCTGCAAATTGCTGTTAGTGAATGCATGTATGCAAGTGTTCCAAGAACAATTATGATAATGAGGAATACTATGAGAGTAAAAAAAAAAAAAATGAGAGGGGACAAAATTTAGTGATTTTCCTTTCTCCCTAGACAATTTGTATAAATCCCTCCAAAACACCACAAAGTTAACAGGCTACATTGTCAGTTGATGGCCCTGAGGGGGTTACCAATTCCTCTGTATACTGTTCTGTAACACTCTCCAGATCAACCAACAGTATATATTAACTAAGAAATCAGAACCAATTGGCATTTATTGGCATTTAATAACTTACCCTTTTGCTGGGGAGACCAGCTCGTACCGCAATTGACCATCCCCTTGGGGCCATTCTTCTTCCCATGAGGCAACTACTCGCTGGCTATATATCTCTCTGCATACATATCAGTGTTATCAGCTTTTTTTTAATTTTATTTTTTCTCTGCACTGCCACCGTATATCTTTTCAATAAAGAAAGTACCTAAGTACTTATATACGTATTAACTCATGCATGCATGTACGTGCATTCTGTCAAGAATCCCCTTAATTACAAAATGAAAAGTTTCTGGGTCTAACCCCAAGATAATTCTGCAATTTTTTTTTTAAAATTTTCTTTAATAAAGAGAGGGGGAAAGAACAAGATTCACACCACATCCAGGTTAACAGAAGCTCATTATTCTTTTTCCAGTCTAACAGTTGAACACAGCCTTTACTGCTTAAAATCCCAAGGCCACCCCCTTAATGTATATTTATTCTGATCTTTTCCCATTATCAAAGTGGTTTTTCCATTAGTTTTATTATTAAAATGCATTTTTCCATGACCTTGTCAAGGAGACCAAGCATCCTACACAAGAGAATATGTATAAATATTTTTTTTTTATTTTGCCTTGTATTCATATTCCAATACACAAGGAGACAGCTTTGTCTCCCTTGGCTCGAATCACAACCTCTTTCAGCAAATTCTTATTTAATTAATAGGGACACCAACCTCCTCCTCTCCTTATTTTTTTTGAAAGATATTATTAGTTTTTCTTTTCGTGAAATTCAAGGTATATTACGACAAGAATACCATGTTTTCTCATGTAATTAACATCAAATCCGGGGGAGAAATGACACAATTTGCAGATCCACATCATTCATAAGTGGTCCTGCTAAATTTTTTCATCAAGTGCTGATGCATCACTTAAAACAAAACCTTTTACTCAGGCTAGTTAAAATTTCATTATGTTGTTTGTTATCACAAAAGACAAAATTAAATATCATTAGACAAATCACAAATTTAGTCACTTTTAGCCCAAAAAAATTATAATCTTGAAAAGGAATAAATAAAACCAAAGTACTTTATCACAATTCAAATATATGCTAGTATAAATCATTGTGAGACGTTGTGGAAGGTGACGCATGTCATTATATATATATATAGAAAAAAAAGTATGGACACCAAAGATCTAATGAAATTCACTTGTTTTTCAGTGAAATGATGAGCAATGTCTTCCATGAAATGTACCCATGAAAACTACATGAACCCTTAAAAAAATATATGGACCAAACTGCAAGAAGGGGAATTTTGAGGTAGGTCTGATCCTCAAAGTATATGAGACAACTTTGTTTGAGAGGCCCCAACAAGCAAAAGGAAAAGGGGGAAAAAGGGGGAAGAAATAATCTTGACTCATAATCACACTCACCTTTGAAAAAGGAAAAACTAAATGAGATAAAATTATAAAAGGAAGGGGGAAAAATTAACAAGAGGAAACAAAAATCCTTCTTTTGGACTATACCTAGCTAGAGATATCTCTCTTTTTGGCCATGATCATTATCCATGACCATTTGCTTTCTTTGATCCATTTTTTTCTTCTGCTAAAGTTTGGTTGCTTTGGGTGTTAGGAGATTCTCCAAGTTGTAGGTATTTTGCATTTCGGTAGCTATCTTTGGTATAGGGGAATATAGAGCAAAAGCTTCATAAAGAAGAAATGGGAGGCATATACTTCAAAACATAAAACACAAACACCATGAGAAAGGGAGAGAAAGAATGAGAGAAAGAAGGGCATATCAAGGCTTTTCTTTCTGCTCATCAAGGTCAGGAGAAAAAGGTAAGTTTGACGTTCATGCCAATCAAATCAATATGGGGTATAATCCATTCGTTTTTGAGGGTTTTTTTTTTTGTTAAAAGTACTATTTGATCAGACAAGTAATCAAAGGGTCTAGTTGCAGAGAAGATCCTAGTATTAAACATCTACTAAAAAACCCGACGCCCGAGGGAGAGCACTCATTAAGAAGCAAATCCACACGGACTAAACCTCAAAAAGTGCAATCAAGAATTATGGAGATTCCGTGCAAATTTTTCAACTTGGTAGCAGAATAATAGTTTCTGCTTCTTCTTTTTTGATCCAAAGTCTGCTCAAATATTTATTTATTTTGTGAATGAAATTGATAATACCTCTGCACTTGATATTGTCTAATAAAGGCATACCCATCAATTTGATGTAAGAATAAAAACCTAAAAACAATTGATGCTGCTACTTTTCTCAATCAGGCTTCCTTATTATAGAATACAAAATGCTTTTTATTACAAATTAAAAGCACTATTAGTGAAAGGATAGATCATTTTAAGTACTCTTTTTTTTTTCCTGCATAGATTTTTTTTTATAAAAAATTGACACTTTTCTTATAATGCATGTAAATGCAAATATGCATGATATCATTGAATCAAATACTCAAGTCCATGCATGACGGTTTATTTTTATAACATTAATAGACATTGTTATAATTAATTGTACGGTCAAAATTTTGTTGGTTAATGTTAGAAACTGTTATTAATCTAATCAGACCAATGGTAAGGTCTGAATAGATGCTTTGGGGAGGTGCATGATTAAAATATGTATGGATAGTAGGACCCATAAGAAAAAAAAAACGATACTAATTACCAAGATAATTTTTATCTTTCTCAAAAACAAATCAGCAATAAATAAAGAGAGAACTTTTCTTTGAAAAAGAGCACTTTCACCAGCTTCCTAGAAGGATCCTATCCTTGGAATGAATTCGTATAACAAAAAGGAGAAAAGGAAAGGTGAAAAGAGAAATGAGACATTTTCTCTTTCTATTGTGGTAAAGGTAATAAGAAGAAAAGCAAATGTTGGATACTAGCTAGTGTGAGTAAAGAAGATGTTTAGGTTAACACTTGTAAAAAAATAAATGGAAAAAACGGAAATTTGATTAAGCCCACATGAAATAGAGAAATGAAAGGAAAAAAAAAAAAGAAAAAGAAGTATCTAAGTGTCTGTAGCAATAAAGATGGCTTTTAAAAGTGGTTGCAAATCCATAATGCTTAATTGTCAATTTCTTTTACCATTATTATCATTGTAAAAGAAAACAACAAACTATGGCATTTACTAGTAAAGCAAATGCACCCAGACCTATTTGAGTAGGTACTTCAACTTATCGTCTCAAACAAGTAATGTTTTGTTAAGTAATAAGTATTGAATATAGTACTTGAAAATATATCATTATAAAATTATTTTATTAATTAAATATTTGAAATTTGGGCCTTGGATGGGTTTGGGCATATCTTAAAGATTCAATACGAATTAGGCCTCACCCAAGCCTATTGTGTTTAGCTTATCAATATTTGTTGGTGTTGTGTGTGTGTGTGTTTATTTAGGAAACTTCTACGGTTTATTTACAAGTTAACAATGAAATTTATGCTAAAATTAATAAACAATTAAGGTTTTGGTATTTCATATGCGGTGTCAAAACAAACTTTTGGCCTAAATACATCTTGGTTCAACTCAAAAAGTGTTTTTTCATCACACCTTCTTTTTATTTTTGAAAAAATAAAAAAATTTATTACCTAATCAAACGAGGAAAACAAACACCAACTACATCATTAACCAATAATTCCTTGGATTTATTAAGTGGGTTATTATAAACTAAGAAACCAATACTTCCTTGGATTTTTTTTGGTTGGACAAATGGATTCTTACTAACGAACCACTATGTGCCAAGTACCTGCGACTTTTCTCTTTGGCAATGGAAAAGAAGGGTAGGGTTATTGATGAGTGGAACAATGGCAATTGGGCTGTTGCCTTTAAACGCAACCTTTATTCTTGGGAGAGTGATGCCTATAATGAAATTCATCTTGAGCTGTCCAACGTGACCTTTTTGCCAGGGAAGGATGATAGACTAGTTTGGAAACATCACCCCAAAGGTCATTTCTCAACCAAAGTTTTCTACTCACTCCTTGATTCGGACTCTAGTGACCGCAAGGTATGGTTCCATTCCATTTGGAAACTTTCAATTCCTCCAAAAATCCAATGTTTTCTCTGGCTTGCAATTCTTGATTCAATCCCTACCAAACACTTTCTTGCATCTAAAGCAGTTCATTTTGATGAAGATCAAATTCGTTGTCTTTGGCGTAGTTTGGAAGAGGAAACTCGTTCCCACATCCTCATCATATGCCATTTTAGTTAAAATGTATAGAGCCTTGTTCTTCATTGTTGGGGCGTTTCATGGGTAATTCCTAACACGATTGCATCTCTTATTCAAGCATGGGTTGGTTGCCTCTTCACGGATGCCCTTTAGAAATGTTGGATGAATGTTTACGGCTCAACTTTCTAGTCTTTATGGTTTGTATGAAATGATGCGGTGTTCTCCAACAAAGAGTGGGATGCTTGTAAATTCTTTTTCCTATAAAAACAAGTTCTTTCCTCTAGATTCATGCATGTGAGGGAACCGACTTTATCGATGACCTTGGTCGTTGGATAGACCAAAGCATTTCCTTCTCCAAGAAGATTCCTCTTCACACACGTTTAGGCGTTTCATGGTAACCCCCAAGGATAGTGATCTCAAATTCAATGTTGACGACTTTGCTTGAGGTAAACCGGGGCCAGCTGGTTGTGGTGGCATCCTTAGGAATTCAGATGGATTTGTTGTTAGGGTTTTCTTCAACCTCTTAGTTGCCAAGAGTCTAACTTTGCTGAGTTTATGGCCATCCTTTATGCTTTGCACCTTTTGGCCTCATATCCTTATAATGGGTATAACTTGATCATTGAGTCTGACTCAAAAGTAGCTCTCTCATGGATTAAAAACAAATCTCAATGACCTTAGAATTCTTGGTGAGTCTTTAATGAAATTGATGCTTTCCGACACTCACTTGGTCTTGTCACCCTTTCACATATTCTAAAGGATGGTAACACCTTCGCTGATTCCTTAGCTAAGTATGAGGTTGACAAGAATACTATTTTTTCTGCTTGGTGGTGAAGACCAATGCAGTTTGTTTTCATATACAATTGCTTCACATTATTTACTCCTTTTCATTTTTTATGTGTTGTCTTTGCTTTGATGTTGTCACAATACAAAGGATAGAAGGCATCCTTTCAACTTTGATAAGTTTTTGTTATCTTAGTTTGCTCTACTTGTTTTTTGTTTTATGATATGGGGACCTTTTTTGACAAGAGTCATCTTGTTTTAGCCTATTTAATAGGTGGCACCACTACTTTCTCTGAGTAGTAGTTGCTACCTTTTTGTTATTATATTTACTATCAATGAAATCTTTGATTAATTGAGCAAAAAAAAAAAAACTCTCACAAATAGAGAAACTTTCATTGATCATAAAATCAACAACTTTATTATCTTCACTATAAACATGACAAATCTGGATGTCCCATTGCTGTTGAAAAAAACTATGGATGACTTGAATTAGATCTAAATTGAAGCATGGATGACTCAATTGAGATGCAATAGCTTGTACTGCTAATTTACTATCAACCTAAAAGTCTATTTGCCAAAAACCTAAATCTCATGCATAACTTAGTCCTTGATATACTCTCCAAAGTTTTGCTTTGTAGGTTGTAAAATTTCTAAGCCTCATTGCATAAGCACCCTTTTATTGACCAATCAAATTTCTTAGCACACTGTTAGCCACTACTAGCCCAAATGATTTCTAATAGGTTTCATCAAAGTTTAAAGCAATCCAACCTAAAGATGGAGCAACCCAACCTATTAGTATTTTTTGTCTCTCATTATTAGATTTTAATTTGATGTTAAGTCAATTACTTATTTTACTATTTTTTTTACTGATATGGTTTATTTTATTGTTATTAGCATTGTAAATGACAGTTTTAACCTCAATCAATTATTCTTGTAAATTGATCTTATAAACTAACCGTTTATATATTGAAGTCTGTTTACAAAATTGGTATAATTGAAACATAACGCTTTTCTTACAAATTCTTGTTCTTAGCATGAAATTCTTTTAGTTTTAACACGGTATCGAAGTATGATTGAATCCAGTTATTGAAAATTCTTTCAATTCTTAAATTGTTTTCACCCATTCATTAGTCATCGGTCTTCATGACAAATATGCAAAAATCTCGATCGAATTCCTCTCCTGCTTAAGACCCACAGTCGTCATACTTCTTGCATCACTTTGACAATCAAAAGTCAATGGTAATCAGTCCAAAACTCACTTCCGTCAATTACTCCTCATGGAGTCGTTCATTCATGTTTGCCTTATCGATTCGTAATAAATCAGGTTTTTTGGATGGTTCCATTTTAGAACCGAAACATTCTGATAATCTGTATGTCCTTTGGTTGAGATGCAACAACTTGATTATTGCGTGGCTCCTAGAATTAGTGTCTCTACCAATTGCTTCCACCGTGCTTTATATGGACAAGGCTTTGGAGATATGGGAAACTCTTAAGAAGCGGTTCTCGCAACTTGATGATGCTGGGATTTGTAATCTCTAATTCAACTTGTGCAACATTTCACAAGGAATGAGGTCAGTCGACTCTTACATACTGAACTAAATAGTATATGGGAAAAACTTAGGAATTTTAGGCTTTTACCCCATTATAAATGTGGAAACTACAACCAGGCATGCTTCCAAACATATATAGATCAGTATCATAAAGACTTAGTATTCAAGTTTCTCAATGGACTCAAGGAATCCTATTATGCACTTAGGTCTCACATTGTGATGATCAGACCATTCCCTTCCCTAGATGAAGCGTATCATTTAGTACTTAAGGAGGAATCACAGGGAAATTTTCATGTTCAGTCATTGCTTGCAATTGAGTACATTAATATGGCCACTATTTCTAACGGAAAGTTCAAGAACAAAAGTGAAATTATATGCTCCCACTGTGGAAAGAAAGGCCATAACAAGGATAAATGTTATAGGCTTATACGATTTCCACTAGAATTTAAGTTCACTAAGGAACAATTGTAGAAGTTTCATGTCAAAAGAGAAGGACCATATTTTGTTAATAGTGTTGGTCCTGTGGTTCATTAAGAGCAACCAGAGGAAGTTGTTGTTGCTTCTATGTCACAATTAAACCTTTCAAAGCATCAAGTTCAAAAACTAATGGCTTTAAGCAATGATCGAGTTTCTAACAGCGATGATAATCCTAGTTCATAAAACAAATAGCAAGAAAAGCCTTCCTCAGTAAATTCTACCTTAATGGATATTCTTACTAAACCTAAACTTTCTTGTTTTTGCATTAAATCTTCTTGTTTTTACATTGATAACACTGTTGATAAGTCAGTGAGTAATCAACATAGACATCTCATGAATCATAAATCTTGGATAATGGACACAAGTGCTATTGATCATATAGTGTGTTTAGCAAAATAGTTTCTTTCATCCAAACCAGTAAAGAATGTGTATGTGCAAATGCCAAATAATGCTAAGGCATTAGTTTCTAACATAGGAATCATGAAGGTCTCACCATTATTGACGTTATACCATGTGTTATGCGTTCTTTCTTTTAATTTTAATCTTGTTTCAATGAGTGCACTTACTAAGAATGATAAATATTGTTTGATATTCACTGATGAATATTGCATTGTTCAGGAACAAAGTTCATGGACAATGATTGGTCTTGCCAAGGCAACCTCAGGACTTTATCATTTGCAGAACCAATTGGATGCACATTCATTTAAAAATATTAGGCTAGAATAGATTGTAACTTTGCCTTCAAAGTTGCTTGTAAACAATTGTCAGTCATTGCCTAAGATTTTTTATTTATGGCACTTTAGATTAGGACATGCACCAATAAACAAAGCCAAATTGATTCATAAGTCTTGTAATTATGTTTCTTATATGGAGCATAAAATATGTGATATTTGTCCAATGGGTAAACAAAAAAAATTGCCATTTCCCATTCATGTATAGTCTACTACTTATCCTTTTGACCTAATTCATATAGATATTTGGGGTCTATATAAAACTGCTACTAGAGCAAGATATCATTATTTTCTTATTGTAGTGGATGATTTTTCTAGATTTATATGGTTGTTTTTAATGAGGGCTAAGTCTGATGTTGTTACCATTATCCCTTCATTTTATAACATGATACACAATCAATTCAATTTGTCTATTAAATAGGTCAGGTCAGATAGTGGTTTGGAATTTAACTTAGATGAATTTTATTCTTCGAAGGGAATAATGCATCAATAATCATGTATTGAAACACCCCAACAGAATGGAGTTATTGAGAGAAAGCACTAACACCTGTTGGTAGTTGCTAAGGCCCTCTTATTTCAAGCCTAATGGCCATTAAAATTTTGGGCAGATTGAGTACTTATGGCAGCACATATCATAAATAAGATACCTTTATAGTTTTAAAGGATAAACACCATATGAACTATTGTACAAAAGACTACCTTCTTACACACATTTAAGTTTTTGGTTCCCTTTGTTTTGCATTTACATTATCACAACAGAGGAAAAAGTTAGAACCAAGAGCAAGAAAATGCATTTTTATAGGGTACCCTATAGGAGTCAAAGGGTACACACTATATGATTTGCAAGCACAAAAGACATTCATATCCGAAGATGTAGTGTTTCATGAGTCTATATTTCTTTTCCAAAAGCTTGCAAATGAACATGTGTTTGATTATAGACTTTCTTCATTCCCAATACCTTGTTTATTGCATCATCAATCTATTCTTGATGAATTTCAATCAAATCCCTTTCATAATTCTTGTTCATTTCATCCCAATTCATAAAATGTACATACTAACAATTTTGAAGGATCTTCACATGATCAGAACTCAAATTTTGTTCTTGAATCTTCACTTCGAAAGTTACCTTCTGAACCAATTTTTCAAAAATTCAGTTTTGCTCTTAACATGCAGACTATTTCTATTTCTATTCCTAATAATTCTGGTTCAAGAAATAATACTTCTTTGCCACTTAGAAAAAGTAATAGAAATAGATAAATCCCAAGGTACCTAGATGCCTACCAACATAACCTATAAAGTTAAACCAATAGAGTCACAAAATATCCAATTACCAATTTTTCATCTACAACATAATTGTCAACAAACCACACAACATTTACTACCTCTTTATCTTAAATACCAAATTTATCATATTATCACCAAGCTATCAAATATGGTCAATGGAGACAAGTTATGGATTCTGAATTAGAGCTTTAGAGGCTAATGGGACGTGGATAGTTGTGCTTTTGCCTACTGATTCTCATGCCATAGGTTGTAAATGGGTTTATAAGACCAAGTTGAATGTAGATGGAAGTGTTGAGAGATATAAAGCTTGCTTGGTGGCAAAAAGGTACAACTAAAAGGAAAGCTCTGATTATAAAAAAACATTCAGTCCAGTTTCCAAGCACACAACAGTTCGGGTTTTCTCAGCCTTAGTTGCTATTAAGTGGTGGAAATTGAATTAATTATATATCAATAATGCCTTTCTCAATGGTGACCTCAATGAAACAGTCTATATGCAGTTGCCTCTAAGGTGTAAAATGAAAGAACCGTCTCTTTTACTGTCGTAACGTGCGAGTCCAGGAACCTTACCGCCAAACAAGAGTGAAAACTCTAAAAACTTAGGAGTCGCCACCAATCCTTTTTACTAGGTGTGATTGGCTACCTATTGACTCGATTCTAATCGATGAAGCCTTAAATTAATTTTAAGTCCATTGAAAAGAACCTTAAACTGGTCTACGTTTTTCTAGATCTAAGTTTGGGAGTACGGTTACGCTCGGAGAAGGATTAGCACCCTCGGGACGCCCGTTTCATGAACGGTACAATTTTTTAGATTATCCTATTAGGCTTTAATTTTTAAATTCACTATATTTTTTTAGTTATTATTCTCTTATTTTATCTCCTATTTAACCTAAAATATAATGCAAATGTGAAGCAAGATGAGATGCATGGCGTGAGATAAAAATGTCAGACAAATAACCTTTTATCAAAGATATTCTCCCAGATCCGCCCATCATATCGGTGGGATCCGGGGTATTCTCTCACCTAGGGAATCATTCGAGAAATTCACCTTCGCAAATTCGACGAATAAATCCCATCATCAGGGTCATCGTCCGTTTTCTTTTAAAATAGTATTTTCGTGCATAATGAACCTAATTCGAGCAAAAGCCTTTCATTAAAGTGCTTCTCGAGCCCTCCCATCATACTGGTGGGACCCGAGGACATCTATTCACTTAAGAAACTTTTCGAGAAATACCCGCCTTCGTAAGATCTTCGGAAGATCTCATCATCGGGGCTTAAACTCGAAAATAGAAATATTTATATGCAATGATATGCATGATGCAATATATATATATATATATATGCTATGCTAATGTAATTGTCTATTTATTGTTTTACTATTATTTTCATTTTATTTTATTATTTTTTTATCATATTTTCTATTTTATTTCTAATTATTATTTTTTCGTACTTTACATTTTTTATTCTAAGTTACTCTTATATTTTCCTTTTATAATTAGATAAATTGTTTATGATCCCATGTTATTTTAGTGAACAAAAATTTTATTATACTATTTTTTATTTTATATATTTTTATATTTTAATTATTATTATATGTTTTTGTAAGCAATCTTTTATTCAAACCTAATGCTTAAGATCTTATTTTATATATCTATATTTAATTCCTTTTTTTTCTCTTTCTTATCTTTGTCTTCACATTTTTTTTATAATATTTATTAATTCACAATTTGTGCCACTTGATATTTAATGCTTAATTTTAAATTAGTTGTTATTTCAGATTTTATTTATTTATTTATTGTTTATTTAATATCTTGTATATTGCATTTTTACAAATTTATTATTTATTATATATTTGAATTATCATTATTTATTATTTTTATCCCTCTCTTTTTTTATCTATTGTTATTTATTTATTATTTTTATTGAATAACTTTTGTATAGTCGAATTCTTTATCTATTAAAAATTTCAGGATCTTGAAATCGAGGCCCTCCCATCATACTGGTGGAGTCTTGATTTAGATTCCGGACCTAGAGAATATGGGCCCAGGATTGCGACTTCTCGCGTCCCCACCGATCATCCCATTATCGGTATTAAATTCATTTTTAGTATTCTTTTCTTAACTAAATATATCCTCACCATAATATCTTGTTTATAGATTCTCTTTTTATTTATGTGCATACTCTATTTAGCCTAAAACTTTTACTTATAAACTAAATAATCACCCAAGCTTATATTTATTTTATGTATCCATATATATTTTTCTTTATTTGGATCTAATTTTACTATAAAACATTTAGTAGATTTATATGAATAACTTAAACATATTCCTATCATTTTCTAACCATTTACTACATTTATTATTTATTTCATATACGTATATTTAAACTCCCTAAGATCTATTATTTATTATGCTAAAGACTTTCACATTTTTTTTCTTCCATATATCTCATTTTTCTTATGTATATAATTCAAAAAAAAAAATAATAACACTATCATGAATAACAAATAAATAAAAAATATATCATGTACCAACATCAACAGTCCAAGCCCAAATCATTATTCAGTGAGCAGATCCATTACCTATTGGGTTGAAGCTGACCCATTGCTCAAAGTGGGTTTAAGCGCCACTGAGCTTTGGCTCCCCTCCGATCTGGCCTGGGTTCAAACAACTTGTCCCAACCGCACACTCTGGAGCACCAAAACGGCACCGTTCGATTTAATGGAGATGGACCTTTTTTTTTTCTCTCTATATGGCGATATACTCTCTTTTCCCTCTTCAAATTTTTTCTTCTCGATGCCAGTGGCTTCCTCTGTCTCTGCTGGCGTCGCTGACCTCTCTTTCCTCTTGGTTCAAACTGGATTTCTTCCTTTTCATCGCCAGATCTAGCTTTGCTCTCCTCGCCGGTGTCGCCTAAAGCTCCAACTCTCTCCCTTGCTTCTTCTTTTCGTCGGCAGCACCCCTCAGCAGCTCTCTCCCTATGATCGAGCGGTGACAACCCAAGGCTCCGGCTCTCTCTAAAAAAACCTTACAACTGGCAGCACAAACCCCAAACTCCTTCACCTACAACCGGTAACATTTTTTGTTTATGTTTTTTCTTTTTTCCATTTTTTTTTTTTTTTTGTGGTTGTTCTTGGTTGCTAGAGGATCTAGGGTATTTTCTTTGATTTGCAAGTTGCTTAAGGATTTTCTAAAGCTTTTTTCAATTTTTTTCTTTTTGCTTCCGATCCCCTCCCTGTTTAGGTGCTACAGTGGGGTTTTATACCCAGTTGTCCAGCTTGGTCCTGGCTTTTGCAAGGGCCTTGCTCCACTACCCTGCCAGACGCTAGTTTTTCGCGTCTGGTATTGTTCTGGTGCTTGGCTGGTACTAGCAGGGTGCGTCCGCGCCATACCAATACTCTTTTTTTTTTAACTCATTTCATCATTTTTTAATTAATTAATAATAATAATTTTTGTTTATGATTTTTTCATAGTGTCTACAGCTGCCCCTCTTTGCGCATTTCGGGAATCCAAAATAGTGCAAAGACGTAGACACTGTATTTGACTTAATTCCTTAACTCTCTTACTAAAGTTTTTTTTATTTTTTAAATGAGGCTCCTCAAAGTTGAGGTAACGTAACTTAAAAAAATGAACTCCTCAAAGCTGAGGCAACGAAACTTTTAAAAATGAACTCCTCAAAGTTAAGGCAACGAGACTTTTTAAAAATGAACTCCTCAAAATTGAGGCAATAAAACTTTTTAAAAAATGAACTCCTCAAAGCTGAGACAACGAAACTTTTAAAAAATGAACTCCTCAAAGCTGAGGCAATGTAACTTAAAAAAATGAACTCCTCACAGCTGAGGCAACGAAACTTTTAAAAATAAAACTCCCCAAAGCTGAGACAACGAAACTTCTTTAAACAAACTCCTCAAAGCTGAGGCAACGAGACTTTTAAAAATGAACTCCTCAAAGATGAGATAACGAAACTTTTAAAATGAACTCCTCAAAGCTGAGGCAACGAAACTTTTAAAATGAACTCCTCAAAGCTAAGGCAACGAAACTTTTAAAAATGAACTCCTCAAAACTGAGGACACGAAACTTTTTTAATGAACTCCTCAAAACTGAGGTAACGAAACCTTTTTTCTTTTGTGGTGAAAAATAAATCAACTCATCATCTGAGGCTCTACGACTTAAAAAATGAATTTCCCTCTTTTTTCAGTTATTTTAAAACTTTGAACATGGCAATTTTAAATATCCTAATCATCTTCATCAATTTTTTTTTGGTGTTTTTAGAGCTTTCTCTTTGATCAATGGGGGATGAACCGATCATGCTTTCGATCTCTCGTCTTCCTCAATTCATTGCTCACAACTGTTTTCTTCCTCTGTCATATGCATGGTCCAATCATTCTCCACATTTTTACTATTCTCCATTCTGTTGCTATTTCCATTTCTTTCTTTCTTTTCTTAGTCTTTTTCTTTTTCTTTTTTATATTACCAGACTCCATTTCATTCCCCATCAATTATAATCCCTTTTCAAAATACTGTAAATATTTCTTTACTTTATCATGCTCTTGATTAAATATCATTCCAATTTTATGAAAAATGAAATGCAATGTACTCATATCTCCTTTTTTGCCAGAATGGAAATGATGACAATATTGGGAGCAAAAAGGCTATTTTTCATTAGAAAAATGGAAGTGTCTACAATCAAGCATAATGACAAGGAACAAGAGAAAACCAATTAATACAAAAAGGATACAGTTTTTTCTTAATGACTGTTCCGATAGATATTGACAGTAGTCTCGAAATTTTATCCCGAAATAGGCACAATTATCAGCTCCTTTGTCTTTTGTCTGAACATCTTAGATCATGATTTTCACCTTTTCTGTGTGAAGCCCTTGTAGTACTTGGACTTCCTTCGTGTCTAGACCGTCCTTTCGGGTTTTCACCCTAAACACATCTCTCATACTCAAGTCGCCTTTTCAGGTTTTCAACTTGAAATTTTTTTTTTTACACAAAATATTTCTTGACAGCATTGGCATTCACCGGGTTGGAAAACTCCCTCCCATCTATCTTTGCCAAAATTAGTGCTCCTATTGAAACGTCAACTTTTTTTCTTCTATGAGATTCAATTGCTCATAACGAGTGTTAACCTATTCGGCTTCTTCCAACTGTACTTCTTTAAGGACCCTTAGGGAAGGGATTTCTACTTCAATTGGCAAAACTGCTTCCATCCCGTATACCAAAGAGAATGGCGTAGCTCCCATGGAAGTTCGGACTGTTGTGTGATAAGCATGCAAAGCAAAGGGTAACTTCTCATGCCAATCTTTATATACATCTGTCATCTTTTCAATTATCTTTTTGATGTTCTTGTTGGCTGCTTCTACCATTCCATTCATCTTTGGGCAATAAGGCGTTGAATTGTGATGCTTGATTTTGAACTTGGCACAAACCTCTTTCATCATCGAACCATTGAGGTTACTAGCGTTATCTGTGATGATCCTTTCCGGGAAACCATAGCGGCATATTATTTCTTTTTGGATGAACTTACATACCACTTTCTAGGTCACATTGGCATAAGATGCTGCTTTTACCCATTTAATGAAGTAGTCAATTGCCACCAGAATAAACCGATGCCCATTTGATGCCTTCGGGGTTATTAACCCAATCACATCCATGCCCCACATTAAGAATGGCCATGGTGATGTCAATACATGTAGTGAATTTGCAAGAGTGTAGATTTTGTCTGTGTATATCTGACACTTGTGACACTTTTCAGCAAAATCTATACAATCTGTTTCCAACGTGAGCCAGTAATACCTTGCTCTCATGACCTGTCTTGCCAACATATGCCCACTTGCATGTGCCCCACAAATTCCCTCGTGAACTTCCTCAACTATTCTCTGAGCTTCGGCTGAATCCACACATCTTAAAAGCACTTGATCCCTACTTCTCTTATACAAGATATCCTCATCCAAGAAGAAATTCATTGCCAACCTTCTAATGGTTTTCTTATCATTTTCTGAGCTTTGTTCCGGATACTGTTGAAACTTGAGATAATGCACAATATCGTGGTACCACGGTTTCCCGTCTACTTCTTCCTTGACACTAGAGCAGTGTGCGGGGCACTCTCGAAGATTAATCATGATGGGTTGAATCTTGACATCGGTACCAACGTGGCTAATGCATCAGCCATTTGGTTCTCCTCTCGAGGCAAATGGGTGAAGCGAATCTTATCAAAATTTTCAATCAGCTTTGAAACATACTTATGATACTGAACTAACTTCGAGTCGCGTGTCTCCCATTCTTCTCGTAACTGATAAATAACCAAAGCAAAATCCCTATACACTTCCAAAGCGTGAATTTTCCTCTCGATTGCTGCTTGAAGACCCATGACACAAGCTTCATATTTGGCCACATTATTGGTGCAATAGAAGTTGAGTTTAGCTATGACGGGATAATGATCTCCTTCTGGTGACACTAACACGACCCCTATGCCATGCCCCAAGGCATTTGAAGCTCCGTCGAAAAACATCTTCCAATTCTCTTTCTCCTCTGATTCATCCTCATTTGTTTGACAAACTGACATCAGGTCCTCATTTGGGAACTCAAACTCTATTGGTTCATAATCCTCCTCCACCCTTTTCGCCAAAAAAATCTACTAGTGTACTTCCTTTGATAGCTTTTTGGGACACATATACAATATCATATTCAGACAACAACACTTGCCATCTTGCCACTCTACCTGATAAGGATGGTTTCTCGAAGATGTATTTAATAGGATCCAACTTCGCAATGAGCCAAGTGGTATGATATAGCATGTACTACCTGAGTCGATGCGTCGTCCATGCTAAAGCGCAACACATCTTTTTCAACGAGGAATACTTGGACTCGTACTCAGTGAACTTTTTATTCAAGTAGTAAACTGCCCTTTCTTTCTTACCAGTTTTATCATGCTGTCCCAACACACATCCCATGGATCCTTCATTTATTGTCAAGTACAAAAGGAGGGGTCTCCCGGCCACAAGTGGTACCAACACTGAAGGACTCAACAGATATTCTTTAACCTTGTCAAAAGCAACTTGGCACTCCTCGTTCCATGCCCCAGGATTGTGTTTGCGAAAGAGCTTGAAGATTGGGTCACATTTGAGTGTGAGTTGTGATATGAACCGGGCTATATAATTCAACCTTTCCAAGAATCCTCTAACTTCTTTCTGCATTTTGGGAGGAGGCAAATCACGGATTGCTTGAACCTTATCCGGGTCAACTTCTATTCTTCTTTCACTAACGACGAAACCAAGTAACTTTCCTGAAGTGACTCCAAAAGTGTACTTTGTCGGATTTAATCTGAGCTGAAACTTCCGTAACTTCTTAAATAACCTTTCAAGATTGGTCGCATGGTCCTCTGTTTTGTGAGCTTTTACAATCATATTATCCACATACACCTCAACCTCTCTGTGCATCGTGTCATGGAAAAGAGTCACCATGACTCGTTGATATGTTGCCCTAGTATTCTTCAAACCAAATGGCATTACCTTATAACAAAAGGTCCCTCACATAGTTATGAAGGTAGTTTTTTCTCTGTCCTCTGATGCCATCTTAATTTGGTTATACCTTGAAAAATCGTCCATAAAGGAAAACATGGAATGACGAGCAGTATTGTCAACGAGGGTGTCAATGTGGGGCAGAGGGAAATTATCTTTTGGGCTTGTTCTATTCAAATCTCGATAGTCCACACACATTCTTACTTTTTCATCTTTCTTAGGCAATAGGACAATATTTGCAACCCATTCGGGGTACTTAGCTACCTCCAAGAATCCTGCATCGAACTGTTTTTTCACTTCTTCCTTAATTTTTAACAGCATATCAGGTTTCATTCTTCTCAACTTTTGCTTAATTGGTTTGCATTCAGATTTCAGAGGCAATTTATGGGCTACAATATCTGTATTGAGTCTTGGCATATCTTGATAGGACCATGCAAACACATCTTCATATTCATGAAGTAGCCTTATTAGTTTTTCTTTTTCAATCGACACCAACGTCATACTAATTCTAACTTCTTTCTTATTATCTTCATTTCCCAAATTAATCGTTTCAAGTGTCTCTTGATGTGGGACAATTTGTCTCCCCTCCTGTTCTACTAGTCTTAACAAGTCCGGAGTTAAATCATAATCTTTCACGTTTTTTGTATCGTCAAGTTCGCTGACACTTATACCTTTTTCAAAATTAACCTAAAAAACCACTGTCATTATCATCTTCGTATTCATTATTTGGAATCTTGGAAGGTAAAGGGAATTGAAATATGTAGAGCTATTGTATAATAAATAGTTAAAATAAAGGGATGAAATGACACGAATGGAAATGGTGAATCATGAGAGGAGATATGAGAAATGCACTACGCATGTCAATTTATTAGTATGATAAATGATAAAAAGCCCGATACATAAAATTTCCAATGCTCTTGGGCATAAGCACGGATGTTTAGTTTGCATTACTTTGAAATTAAATTACAAGTGACTGGTAAACTCATGGTGGTCCAGCTGCTCAACTTCAACTTCGGTGGCCCGACGTATGTAGTAGGAATCCCATCCATATTTCTTGACTGCTCTTCACCTTCCTCTGTTGCGCATATTGAAATATCAGAAAAGGCTTCCCCTAATGCTGACATGGATTCTCAACTTCCAATGATGAGTGATTCAGGAAATATGCAGCCTCTGGACCGAAATGTCTTATAGAGATGAGGATATATCATTCTATGATTTTCCAACATTTACCCCTTAAAGCGAGCCAACCTTTCCCTTCTTATTTTGGCTATCATTTCTTCTCTTTCCTTCTTAGTCAGCTTATACCCAAGGCCAAACCTTTCTTCATATTTGGTAGCACGTATAGGCCTTCTAATGCCTTGCAGTTCTCTTATCAGTCTTGCCCCCTCTCAGTATCTTTTTCTAATTATCTGATTGACAGCCATCTTAGTGGTTTTGGAAAGCCTTGGAATAAGAGGTGTGGCTCCTTCTCCAACATATGTGGTGGTAACAAACTCGAATGATCGGAAGGAACACTCAAGCACTTCTTCTGTTGCTTCCACGTAAGGAGTATCCGCTGGCTTGCTTATGAGTAAATCCTCTTCCCCGTTAACACATACAATCTTCCCATCCACGATGAACTTGACTTTTTGGTGAAGCGATGAAGGTATGGCCCCAGCCAAGTGAATTCAAGGTCTTCCAAACAAATAATTGTATGAAGGAGCGATATCCATAACTTGGAATTCAGTGGTAAAGGTACACGGGTCGATTTCTATCGGTATCTCAATGTCCCTTACTACTTCTCTCCTCGTCCTATCAAAGGCTCTCACAATCATCTGGCTCTTTCTCATATAAGACATGTCAATGGGTAAACGGGCCAAGGTCCTCATGGGCATCACATTCAAGGATGATCCGTTATCAAGCAACACTTTTACGACGGTACAACTTTTACACTTGGTAGTGATATGTAAGGCTTTGTAGTTTCCCTTACCTCCAGAAGAGATTTCTTCATCGCTAAAGGATATTATGTTACCCACTAAAATATTCCCAATGATGTAGTTTAAATTTTCAACTGAAATGTTATGCTCCACATATGCTTGGTTCAAAATCCTCATTAAAGAATTCCTAAGTGGTTCTGAGCTGAGGAGCAATGATAACAGTGAGATACGAGCAGGCAACTTGGTCAATTGCTCGACTACATTGTACTCACTGTGTTTGATGAACTTGAGGAACTTTGCAGCTTATTTTTTCGTCACCGGTCCCTTTGAGCCATTTATCGATTCTTGAGATTACACTTTTATTTCTCTCAGATGTTGCTCTTTTTCTTTTCCTTTCTCCTTCTTGAGATTCTCCAATGCCTCTGGTGTATAGCAACGTCCCCTGCGAGTAATCCCCCCAACATTAGTTATATTTGCAGCATTATCTTAAGATTCGACCATCCATTTTCCCGTATTTAAAACTTGTACATTGTAATTATAGTTCCACAGGACAGCTTTTTCATCCTTGTAGAGGAAAGGTTTAGGGACTTCGATGGTCATTTTGGCATGGGTTTTGTCTTCCACAGACTCTATTCTTGGTTTATAGAAAATGGTTAAAGGTTTTATCTTCATTGGGTGGGTGGAATCTTTGGCCATCATGTTTACTGCTGGCCTTAAAGCTTTCATGTAGAATTCAATCCTTGATTTGTCCATCATCCCTTGCACTTCCTTTTGGAAAGAACTAAAATCTTGAATTAAATGCCCCACACATCTTTTGTGATATAAGTAGTATGGTCCTTCGATATCTCCCGAGTCATTCACTTCAGGATATTTTGGCCAAATCTCGAGCATATCGGCCTTTACCAAGGCTTCAAACACTTTTTTCATGAGGGTTTCCACTTTCCGAATGTTCCTTTTAACATACACCTCACTTTCGATTGCATTTACCCTTGCCCCAGTATGATTTGGTAGTGGGTTGTTGTTAACATTCTGCTCCGGCTTCTTTTCAAAATTCAGGATTCTTGCCTTGATCAACCCTTGCACCTTATGGTTGAGTGTTGTACAATTCTCGATCGAGTGACCTTCGATTCCATAATGATAATCACAATGGGCGGAAGCGTCATACCATCTCAGGAATAGAGGTTTTAATGGCCTTGTGTATAAAAGTGCCATCAGATGGTTTGCAACTAACTAAGTGAAGAGTTCAGCATATGGGATTGGGATTGGGTTAAATTGCACTTTCTCTTGCTTGTTTCGCCATCCTCTTGATTCACTTGCAGCATGGTTGTTTGAAGGTGTTGTTTGTTGTGTGGTTGAAGTTGTACCGGGTGTGGAAGTAGGTGGGTGGATATTTGTGGGGTAAGGTGTCCGTTGAATGGGAGCATATAGGTACGGGTTAGAAAAAGCATTTGGCATGGGTGGATATGGGTATGGGCTTTGTGAAGTGTTATTCACAACTGGATAATAGGGGTATGGTGGATATGGCTGATAAGGGTTGTAGCTTCCTTCTTGGGGTTGTCTTGAAGTGATGGCTTGGGCTTCTCATTCCTTCTTCTTAAAAGTTCTCTCTTTTCTCATGTGTGTCGCATTACCTCCTTATATCTTCCCTTACTTAATGGCAATCTGTATCATCTCTCCTGAAATCACCATATCAGCAAAGTTCTTTGTGGCACTACCGACCAATCGTTCATAGTAAGAGACTCGCAAGGTGTTAACGAACATCATGGTGGTCTTTTTCTCAATCAATGGTGGCTGAACTTGAGAAGCCATATTCCTCCATCTTTGAGCATATTCTTTGAAGCTTTCAGTGGGTTTCTTCTCTATGTTTTGTAAAGAAAGGCGATCCAGAGCCATATCTGTAACATGCTTATACTAAGCTATAAACGCCCGAGCAAGGTCCTTTCATGTGTGGATTCAATTATAGTCCAGTTGGACGTACCACTTTGCTGCAGCACCAGTGAGGCTATCTTGGAAGCAATGTATCAAGAGCTTGTCATCAAGAGCTTGTCATCATGGGCATATGCAGCCATCCTTCTGCAATACATGGTGATGTGTGTGACCGGGTACTTGGTTCCATCATACTTTTCAAAGTCTGGAATTTTGAATTTTGGAGGTATAACCACATCTGGAATGAGACAGCGTTTGATTGCATCCATAGAGCAATACATTCCCATTCTTTCTATCATGCGTAGTCTCTCCTCCAAAAGGTCAAATTTCTGGTGGGTATCGGGATTGTCCTTTGATTCAACGGATCCACACTTGAGCTTCTCTTGTTCCTTCGGATCGTCCAGATCAGGTACAGAGATGGGATCTGAAAGACTTGCCCCTCAAATTGGCCTTTGTTAAGTATAAGTCGGTGGTGGTCGTGTAGGCATTGGTATCCTAAAAAACGGATATTGACCCATCGATGGCATGGGGATAGACGTATTCCTTACTGGTGGTGGTGTGAATCCCACTAGATATATGGGGTTTGTATTGGCTTCTGTCTATTAAACATCTTCTAACATACCAGAACTCCTCGCCACTCTCTTCCTTTTATCTGTCAACATCAACTCCAAAATCTTTGACAACTGACCCATGATCTCTTCTTACTTCTTTTCGATCTTGTCCATTTTCTTCGAGTGTTTGTCTCCCATGATCTTAGAGCGAGCTCTTGTGTTGTATCTGTGTAGGGTTCGTTTCTCTGAAATTTTGTTCTTTTATGGGCTAAATGGATAAGTTAGAACTTTATGTTGATGAGTGCATTGTCATTTGTTATTATTTATATGAATCATGCAACTATGATGCAAGTGAAATGTGTTTGAAAAGAAGAGAAAAACAGGAAAAATATTGGTCATCTAACATTTACCATAAGAAAATCCACATCCATAGAACTGAAATATCCAATTACATCAGTGTCTAAAACCATTACATAACTACCAAAAGGAAAAACCAACTTTGTCATATTGGTCCCTAACCATCCTGAGGTGATCGATCAACCGCTCACTCAATTCATCCCTCGGAAGAATCTCTCGCCTGAGTTCTTCGGTCTTGTCTGTCATTACTCACGCTCTAAATGCCACTTTTCTCATCTGTCTTAGTATCCATCACATTTCAGCTTCTTTCCTTTGAAGGCTTTGTGTGCATGAATCATTTCTTTCCCTCATTTGGAAATACTCTTGCCTTACTGCTTCATATTGTGCCTTGTAGCCCTCCATGGCAGTTTTCAACAAGCTGTAGTCATTTCTCAACTCTTGGATAGTTTGTTCTTGTCTTCGTACCTCGTGCTGCAAAGCATTGTTGGCACTTTGGAGTTCTTGCATTCTGGCTATCAGAGAAGAATTTGCCACGTTCACTTCCTCAAACTTGCTTTGCCACTCATCCCACTCTTCTAAAGCTATTCGTACCTTTCTTGCCGTCTCTTTCTTCACTTCTTCTAGCTCATCCTCATGTCTCCGCTTCATATTCATCATCTCCTTTTCAAGTCTCTTTCTTGTCAACTCACTTTCTAGCAGGACATCTTGAGGTTCTGGGTTTATGGGATGTTTTAATGGATTTTTCGGGGGGCATACGACATCTTTCACCCTTTGGTCGTGCCAAGTATGATATCTTGTGGTGAGTTCATCGGTAACCCTCCCTTGATCCACTCGGCATGTTTTCTTCCAGTCTTGTGCAATTTTCTCAATTTTCTTTAGCGTTTTCGGGTCTCCATATGTAAACTCTAACTGGTTGAGCTGGTGAGTCATGGACACAAATTGCTCAGATCCGAACTGTCTCCGTACCATTATCGGTGCATAGCTAATGTCTCCCCATGGTCCCATCAGTGGCACCCACGGTTTGTCTCCGCATTTATACATCACTTGCATTCACGGCATCCATGAAGCTCTCCAAGTTACTTCAACGCTCATTAACCTCCGGAGATTCGCGACCCACTCTTCTTTCCATTTGCAGTCGGGCCATACACTTTCGTAGAACTCAAGGATAGGGCAACTTGAAAACAGATAATGCTTCCAAAATTTGCTCTCTTTACATTCGAAATGGCTTTTAACCCATATGGTTAAGAGTTGGGCACATCCGATGAATCGTCCCTCACCTTTGCGTCGATAGAAATTCAAGGATTTGAAGGTTTCAGCTAAGATGGATGGGGCCGGGTTGATGCTCCTTGTCACCTGATCGAAGAAGTCTATGATTGATACCTCCACATGACCTAGAACCTTCGAGAATACCACTAAGGCATAGATTGTCATTGCAAAAGCTAAGAGACCTTGTTCATCCTCCATGTGTTTTTTAATATATCCGTTTAAGAAACTCCACGGAAGGCATTTTGTGTCTCCTTTCTTTTTCAGGTGTTGATCCACTTTTACCGTAGTCATTCCTAGCAACTTGGCCAACTTGCGCCCATGTCAGGTCTTCTAGGCCCTCCAATAGATCTTGTCAAGCTACATGTGATCTATCCGGAGCAAAGAGGAGTACTTTTCTATTGTAGGAGTCATGTCCACCTTGTTAAAGACAAAACAGCTGTATGAAGGATCCCAAAACTGGACGATGGCTTGGAGCATCTGGTCATCAATTGGAACATATAGGAGCCATGCAATGTGTCCATACTTACTTTGAAAATTGACCTAGTGAGCTCGTCTCCATTGTTCCCAAATTCCTATCATCTTTGTGAAGTCATTCTGCTGAAGGTCCAAGTGAACTATCTCGGGTAAAGTTGGGATATGTCCTTGGGTCAAACAGTCTCCTTTTTCTTGTTGAATCTACCCCATTTGTAACTCTATCTCATAGTCATTTCTGTATATGTTGAGCGGACCTGCTGATGATGATGCCATGGACGTAACCGGGATCTCTTAGGTTGGATGTTGTGTAGCCAATATTTCTCCTATATGCAATTACAATGCATACAAATGAACATGTAATATGCACATGACAAGCAAAATAAAATTAAGTTAGTATGGTAAAAAGAAAGAATTGAGTGTTAAAATTAATGAGAGAATAATAAGCAATATCATGGGTATTACTGCTTACTCCACGATACTTTATTATATCGTGGCAAAATTTAAAATAGAAAGAGTGGAAGAAATTCCTTCATGTGTACCTATTTATAGGGTATACTCTCATGGGTATGGCCCTACCTTGGGTTAAGCTGCTCTCGATATTCTATATGCTGAGCAGGGTTTATAAACAGAGCTAAGGTTCCCAAATCGTTCCTCACTGTCGTCCATGCGGACTAGTAAGGCACCTCGATCCTCACCCATTACAGGCTTCAAACGGACTAGGTTCGATTTGAGTTGGACTATTCACTAGCCCATGTGGAAGTTATCATCTCACGAGAGTGTAGCTACTAAACTCCTTCCTAAAAGGGACATAACTCGGGTGAAGGGTTTATGCATGAATGCAAAATGTGTTGTGTGCGTGAAGGAAAACATCAAGTTCAGAATAACATTCTCACATCCCTCTATCCTAAACCCCCACAATTATTAAAAGTTGTAAAGTAATAAATACGAAATAAACAAATGCACCAAACAAAATATGCAGAACAAATCATTAACACTAAGGAAACATCAAATTACTTAAAGCCTTAGATAACCTATTATTACTTAATGGTTCGACTCTCGAAAATCCCCAGTGGAGTCGCCAGCTGTCGTAACGTGCGGGTCCGGGAACCCTACAGCCATACGAGAGTGAAAACTCTAAAAAATTAGGAGTCGCCACCAATCTTTTTTACTAGGTGTGATTGGCCACCTATTGGCTCGATTCTAATCGATGAAGCCTTAAATTAATTTTAAGTCCACCGAAAAAAACCTTAAACTGGTCTATGTTTTTCTAGATCTAAGTTCGAGAGTACGGTTACGCTCAGGGAAGGATTAGCACCCCCGAGACGCCCGTTTCATGAACGGTACCATTTTTTAGATTATCCTATTAGGCTTTAATTTTTAAGTTAACTATATTTTCTTAATTATTATTCTCTTATTTTATCTCCTATTTAACTTAAAATAGAATGCAAATGTGAAGCAAGATGAGATGCATGGCGCGAGATAAAAATGTCAGACAAATAACCTTTTATCGAGGATATTCTCCAGGATCCGCCCATCATACCGGTGGGATCCGGGGTATTCTCTCACCTAGGGAATCATTCGAGAAATTCACCTTCGTAAATTCGACGAATAAATCCTATCATCGAGGTCATCGTCCGTTTTCTTTTAAAATAGTATTTTTGTGCATAATGAACCTAATTCGGGCAAAAGCCTTTTATTAAATATGCTTCTCGAGCCCTCCCATCATACTGGTGGGATCCGAGGAAATTTTTTCACCTAGAGAACTTTTCGAGAAATACTCGCCTTCGCAAGATCGTCGGAAGATCTCATCATCGGGGCTTAAACTCGAAAATAGAAATATTTATATGCAATGATATGCATGATGCAATATATATATATATGCTATGCTAATGTAATTGTCTATTTTTTGTTTTATTATTATTTTTATTTTATTTTATTATTTTTTAATCATATTTTCTATTTTATTTCTAATTATTATTTTTTCGTCCTTTATATTTTTTATTCTAAGTTACTCTTATATTTTCCTTTTATAATTAGATAAATTGTTTATGATCCCATGTTATTTTAGTGAACAAAAATTTTATTATTATTTTTTATTATACTATTTTTTATTTTATATATTTTTATATTTTAATTATTATTATATTTTTTTGTAAGCAATCTTTTATTCAAACCTAATGCTTAATATCTTATTTTATATATCTATATTTAATTCCTTTTTTTTCTCTTTCTTATCTTTGTCTTCACATTTTTTTTATAATATTTATTAATTCACAATTTGTGCCACTTGATATTTAATGCTTAATTTTAAATTAGTTGTTATTTCAGAATTTATTTATTTATTTATTGTTTATTTAATATCTTGTATATTGCATTTTTACAAATTTATTATTTATTATATATTTGAATTATCTTTATTTATTACTTTTATCCTTTTTTTTATCTATTATTATTTATTTATTATTTTTATTGAATAACTTTTGTATAGTCGAATTCTTTATTTATTAAAAATTTCAGGATCTTGAAATCGAGGCCCTCCCATCGTACTGGTGGAGTCTTGATTCGGATTTCGAACCTAGGGAATATGGGCCCGAGATTGTGACTTCTCGCATCCAGACCGATCGTCCCATCATCGGTATTAAATTCATTTTTAGTATTCTTTTCTTAACTAAATATATCCTCACCATAATATCTTGTTTATAGATTCTCTTTTTATTTATATGCATACTCTATTTAGCCTAAAACTTTTACTTATAAACTAAATAATCACCCAAGCTTATATTTATTTTATGTATCCATATATATTTTTCTTTAATTGGATCTAATTTTACTATAAAACATTTAGTAGATTTCTATGAATAACTTAAACATATTCCTATCATTTTCTAACCATTTACTACATTTATTATTTATTTCATATACGTATATTTAAACTCCCTAAGATCTATTATTTATTATGCTAAAGACTTTCACATTTTTTTTCTTCCATATATCTCATTTTTCTTACGTATATAATTCAAAAAAAAATAATAACACTATCATGAATAACAAATAAATAAAAAATATATCATGTCCCAACATCAACAGTCCAAGCCCAAATCATTATTCAGTGAGTAGATCCATTACCTACTGGGTTGAAGCTGACCCACTGCTCAAAGTGGGTTTAAGCGCCACTGGGCTTTGGCTCCCCTCCGATCTGGCCTAGGTTCAAACAACTTGTCCCAACTGCACACTCTGGAGCACCAAAATGGCGCCGTTCGGTTTAATGGAGATGGACTTTTCTCTTTTTTTTTTCTTGTTTTTTTTCTTCTTTCTATCCGGTGATATACTCTCTTATCCCTCTCCAAATTTTTTCTTCTCGATGTCGGCGGCTTCCTCTGTCTCTGCTGGCATCGCCGACCTCTCTTTCCTCTTGGTTCAAACTGGGTTTCTTCCTTTTCACCGCCAGATCTGGCTTTGCTCTCCTCGCCAACGTCGCCTGAAGCTCCAACTCTCTCCCTTGCTTCTTCTTTTCGCCAGCGGCACCCCCCAGCAACTCTTTCCCTATGACCGGGCGGTGGCAACCCAAGGCTCCAGCTCTCTCTAAAAAAACCTTACAACCGGCGGCACAAACCCTAAACTCCTTCACCTACAACCGGCGACATTTTTTGTTTGTGTTTTTTCTTTTTTCCTTTTTCTTTTTTTTTTGTGGTTGTTCTCGGTTGCTAGAGGATCTAGGGTATTTTCTTTGATTTGCAGGTTGCTTGGGGGTTTTCCAAAGCTTTTTTCGATTTTTTTCTTTTTGCTTCCGATCCCCCCCTTGTTTAGGTGCTACAGTGGGGTTTCATACCCAATTGTCCAGCTTGGTCTTGGCTTCTGCAGGGGCCTTGCTCCACTACCCTACCAGACGTGAGTTTTTCGTGTCTAGCATTGTTGTGGTGCCTGGTTGGTACTGGTAGGCGTCCGCGCCCTACCAGTACTCTTTTTTTTTTTAACTCATTTCATCATTTTTTAATTAATTAATAATAATAATTTTTGTTTATGATTTTTTCATAGTGTCTACATTTACAAGTCAAGCTGGTTTGTAAACTACATAAATCATTATATGGGCTTAAGCAATCTTTAAGGAAATGGAATGCCAAGGTCACTAATGTCTTGTTAGAATTCGATTTCTCACAATCTAAGGCAGACTATTCTTTATTTACAAAATTAGAAACCAATGGTGATTTTGTGGCTTTTTTAGTTTATGTGGATGATATTATCATTGCCAGCTCATCCACTCAGTTATCTAACAAAGTAAAGAAATTTTGGAATGCCCAATTCAAGCTTAAAGACCTTGGGCAGTTGAAGTATTTTTTGGGTTTAGAAGTTGCAAGGACAGATAAAGGATTCAATTTGTCAAAGGAAATATACTATTGACTTATTAGAAGAGTATGGTTTTCTTGGTTCCAAACCAGTTACCACACCTTTTAATTATAATCATAGATTGTCCAAAAACCAATGATGATGAACAACAGTTAATTGATGTTACTGTATATAGACAATTAATTGAGAAATTACTTTACTTGACTTTTATCCGGCCCGATATTGTCTATGCTTTTCATGTTTTAACTTAGTTCATGGATAAGCCTAATACTTCACACTTGCAGGTTGCTTTTAGAATACTTAAATAGCTTAAGGGCGCTCCTAGTCAAGGTATTTTTCTTCATTCTTCTTTTGCTCTTCATCTGTCAGCCTACAGTGATAGTGATTGGATAGGTTGCCCAGATATAAAGAGGTCACTTACTGGTCATTGTGTTTTTCTTGGTACTTCCCTACTTAGTTGGAAATCTAAGCAACAAACGATTGTGGCAAGAAGTTCAACTGAGGCTGAATATAGACCGATGGCAGCTACTATATGTGAAATTATGTGGTTATTGTTCTTATTACAGGATTTTGGGATTGCTCATTCTAATGGAGTTGTGCTGAATTGTGACAACTAGTCAGCACTCCATCTTTGTAAGAATCTTGTGTTTCATGAAAGGACCAAGCACATTGGAATGGATTGCCATTTCATTAGAGACAAAGTGATTGATGGCATTATTCTTCCAAAATTTGCTCCCACAAAGTTGCAATTGGCAGATTTGTTCACCAAAGCATTACAACCGGGGCCATTTTAGTTCTTAACTAGCAAGATGAGCATGCATAACATCCATGCTCCTCTTGAGGGATGTTAGATTTTAATTTGATGTTAAGTCAGTTACTTATTTTACCCTTTACTTTTATTGATGTGGTTTATTTTACTGTTATTAGCATTGTAAATGACAATTTTAACCCCCAATCAGTTATTCTTGTAGATTGATCTTGTAAACTGACTGTTTATATATTGAAGGCAGTTTACAAAATTGGTATAATGAAAACAAAACACTTTTCTTACAAATTCTTGTTCTTAGCATGAAATTCTTTTCGTTTTAACACTCATTAAGTGAGGATCCCCCGCTTTCTAAAGTCACTGAACATTCGTTATGTATTGGAGTAGCCAAACTATTAATCAAAATCACACGCCCTTCTGTAGAAACAATTTGTTATCAGAGATATGAGAGTTTTTCTAATTCCAAAAGAACCAACAAGTTACCTCAAAATTGATAGCCCACGGTGCACCATTGTATGGTTTAGTAAGACGTACTATATGATGAGTGTGCGAGTACCTAGTGCAAGAGAGATTTGATTTGAAACTACGATATGTCCCAATCAATACAAATGAAGTTCTCATTTTAATAAGAAAGTTGTGTTAATCTGGGAATCCAATTTCAAGACTTCAGAACATTCAATTTTTATGTACAAAAAGTAATGATTAATCGTCACTATAATCATTATTCTTTATTAATGGACTTAGCTAGTTAAGCTCTTTGATTTGAAAGCGAATTATGTTGTTTACTTGCCTTCAATAGGTGCGACGTGATTACTGATTCTTCAAAAATCTGGTTTTCTTTCTCTGGCACAAAAAAAAAAAAAAAAGAAAAAGAAAACAGATTCTTTCTTTTTGGTTGTTCAAAATCTGCAAACAAAAAGGATCTTGTGCAAGTACTTAAGATCTAGACAATAAATATGTCAAATGGAGCTAGTAGGGATAGGGTGGGGTATATATAGATTGCAATTAGATTATAGATATAAATTATAATGCTCTTTTTTGCTAACTGTTAAATATATATGATTTTGAATTATATAATAATTTTTATTCTTTTCTTTTCAAGATTTGAATCCAAAACCTTCGAATTAAAATATAAAGTTTCTATTTATTGATGCCTAAAGTATCTTACTTAAGATGATGACTAATATCTTTTGAGTAATTTTTTCCCCTCTCTTTTTCGTTTTTCCCTAGTCAAATAGACAATCTTACATAGAAGTTAGGGAGGAAAAGTCAAGATTATTATCATTATGGGTCATGTTATTGTATCTTGGATATATGATTTGCCAGTGGCCACCTATCTTTGGGTTAACGCGAATTTTTTTCTTTTCATTTTAGTACTTTTGTAACAAAGGTAAAGGGTTAGTTAACTCAAATGGATCAGCAAAGGCAAACATCACCTTAAAAGAAGTGTATAAATACGCACTAATGTCATAACAAGTGTTGGTGAGGACAACTTGCCGAATCCAGAGAATGAATTTAGACATGTTTTAGTGATGAATCTATTGATTTGATCGCTTAACAAAGATGATTGAAAGATGAAAAAGATGCATCATGTATCTCATCAAATCTTGGATGAATTATTTCTATCCTGCAACCACGTACAGTTGACAATATTTAATTGATATTCATGGAAATTCTCCCTTAATTAATAACCAATCAATAAAAACTAAAACCGAAAAATTAATACAATTAATAATTATAATGAAGGTGGAGTTCCTTAAAGTCTATGAGATTGAAAAAGAAAGCAGTCCAGCGATAACATTTAGGATAAAATAACTTGACTTTTTTAAATTTTAATTATATTTTGACGTGGGTCTATTAGTATTTAAAATAAACAGTCTATCTCAAATGTATAAACGACGTTAACGAACAAATGTAAAATATTTAAAATGTCTTTCTTCTTTCTCTACTGTTTTTCATTTTTCCTTTCTCTCAAGTTCGTCGGTGACGTTTCCTTACATCGATTGGTCATCCTACAGTAGAATCTGACTGTGGAATGCCAGATCTCCCTAAGGGCAGTGCAATATCGACGCTCCCTTGGGGAGCACGAGATCAACGCTCCACAAGGGAGTGCGAATTTGGGGAGCACTTAGACCTAGGGCTTCCTAGATTTACGCTCCTTTGGAGGAGCGTGATCTAATCAGATCTGACACTTTTCGACCAAATTCGATCGCAAGGTGGCAGGTTGGCTCAAGGTAGAGTAGAGAGGTTTTTTTTTTGAACAGGAGAGAGAAAAATTTTAAAAATGTAAAATTATAATTTATATAATGTGGTAATTTTTAAAATTAATAAAAAGTAAAATTTTTATGAAATATTATCATGTCATCAAACTAATAAAAACATTAACCGTTAATTAACAACTAGACTTGTATGTCTAAAGAAAGATATTTTTTAAAATAAATTTTTTATTTTAAATATTAATAGATTCATATCATATTATGAATAAAACTTAAGAAACTCAATATTTTACCTTAACATTTATTCTTCTCTTTTGTTTTCAGCCTTTAAGAGCTAAGAGTGGAGTACCGGACTAGTTCCTTTCAAGATTGACGTAAAATATCATCACCAAAGCCCATGCTTATTTAATGTGAGGCCTATAAATCTGCTTGATATTTATTTACTTTTTGGGTTAAAATTGGCTTGATACTACTCATCACTGTGAGTGCTATGTTGGGGTATTTTCAGGTAGCTTTTCAATGTGATTCATGAACATATATTAATCACCACTTGATTAGGTCTGATGATGTATCTAACAAACAGTCTCTCTTCCCAATAAAGCATGAAATCATAAATGATGTTTCTTTCTAGCACAATGTTTTTAGGTCAGCCTCACATGGACTGTCATGGGGCACCTAAATTTATGATTCAGGAAGCCAAAATTCTCCTTGATGTACTATTTACTTCTTCATACCAAGCAGCCCATTTGACAAGGACAATGCTGTCCTTTACTTTTTGTTTTTTGTTTTCCCCTCCTCTTCGGTGGGTGGAAAATTGAAAATTGAACACTTCTTTTCTCCCTCTGCTTTAGGTGATGGCATCTTTATCTACCTCTTTCCCATACCCCCCTTTCCCTTCAGCTTAACTTTGGGACATCCAATGAAAACCTCACCTTTTTGCTAAGAAGGAAAGATAACCAAGCAGACAGCTTTAGTTCCAACAAGAAAATCTTTGTCAAGTTAACGTTCCAACAGCATGACATGTTTGGAGATGTAAAAGCTTTGAAGTCTAATCCACATAAGATGACATTTTTTCTGTTGAATAATTCTGTAATTATTTTTGAGGATAGGACCCTTGTTTCAATCACAATCTATCTAACATAAACTGAATTTATGGAATTTTCCTTACCACATTTGAAGCCTTGAAAGAAATTAGTGTACTTTTCTAGCCTTGTTAGGGCAAACAGGCAGTGATTGAAGGGCATGTTTTCCTAGTGTTCTTTTCCAGCAGTGGAAAAGTCGTCCTCTCCTAAATTTCAGCTACATTTGATAGCTTGTAGATGTCACATGAAATGTAGGGAAACACATCATTGCACATGACGCATGTGGAGAAAATTTTCCATTTTGTACTACTAGATTTCATTAAACAAATCAGTTGTGCCATTCCTCCTTTTATGATGAACCAAGTGTACGTTTGAGTATGAACTTCTCAAGTAATCCTGCCATTCCTCCTTTTATGATGAACCCAGTGTACGTTTGAGTATGAACTTCTCAAGTAATCCGGCAAAGCAAAGCGAATACTAGTGCTTGGCACATTGAAATTGAATGGTTTTATGGAAAATAAACGACCAAAATTAGCTACCCCACGTGTTTTGAGAATGATATGTGTCATATTCATGCATTCCACTAAATTAATAAACTTGATACTAAATAAATAAGAAAGTTTTAAACTGTCAATCCACCCAACAAAAGCAGATTTCTACGCATTGGTTGGATAAATGATGACCGACCAATATCACATACTTCCATGACAAAGAAAGTGATTCCTGTTAATATTGACATGGCTTTGGTTTCGTTCATTAATTCCTACACAAATTGCATCATCAGCTTGTTTAACTTGACGCTAGTTTGATGAAAGGCTCCAAACACGTGCCCCTTAAAAAGGTTTTTATGTTTTTATCTCCGCAGAACTGTATCGCTATTTGGCAGCACGGCTTTTAAGCAGGAGGGATTCAGGGTTTTCTTTTTCGTTGTTCAGTTGAAAGCCCCATTCAGAACTGGATCATCTATAACATTGGGCTCCCCAAGAGCTTTAACATTTGCTAAACTGAAGTCACCAAAAGAAAATTGGGCCTTAAGCATTACAACAGTGTTACCTTACTGAGATTTTCTCTCCTCTTCGACCCCAGAGGATTACAACACTTAATGGATTGAGGATTATATGCGAGAACACGATGGCTTTAAAGTGTCAGCTAATTGCCTATCATTACTTGACCTGGTGATATCGGGACAATTTGTGAGGCATGTAATGTAGGTTTTGGTTCGAATCCAAGCCACTGCTTTTCCCATCTCTCAAAATTCTTCTTGCAATAAAGAAAAGAAAAATTATCTCATAAAGGTGAGGGCTGAATTTCACTTTTAACGAGAATGAGATTTTCGAACGGGGAACTGACTCTGTTGTTTGGTGTAGCTCATGTATTAGAGAAAATGAAAAATACAGTTACTTGATTTTAAAATTTCTATTTCATTCTTAGGTACAATAATTCTAAGTGTTGGAATATATATATACACACATACACACTCTTATATATGTTCTTGATATATCTAATAAGATATTTCTTCATGTGCTGTGTTTTTTGTTTTTCATTGCTGTTCTTCCAGATGAGTGGGGATCCAATTTATGGCTGGTTCATGTATTTTTTATTTCCCGAGCTTTCAGCGAATTGCTCTTTGCTGTCATAAATCTTTGTCTTCCCCTCGACAAAAGACTTTTTGCAGCATGCTTGAATATTTTGGTTTACGAATATACATTTCTTACCTTTCAAAATATAAAAAGATATTTCTTCAGCAAGAATTAAATAATTTAAGAAGAAAACGTATTCTATGCACAACTTGTTGAAAATAATAATAGATATTGTCATCGATTTCATAATTTTAATTGAAATTTTAAGTCTAAATTATATAGTACAAAGTTTTATAATTGTTAAATTTTCTTGTAAAATCAAAAAGTGGATTTATATTATTTATTTTTGTATCTTTTTCAAAATTAGGTTAAGTTAATTTGGTTTGGATAAGGAGATAATATTTAAATCAATAATATGATCTCATAAAGTGGTTAGACTTTAATGTTATATATGGACTTAAGAGTGTAGCCCTATTTAGGAAATCTTAAATCTTATATTAAGTAGGACTAAGGATTCATTATATAAAGGTAAAAGTAGGTTACCTCTCCTATTTACAGAAAATATTAAGAATCTCACATATTGGAGAGTTGTAGATTAAGAAGGAGGAAGATCCAACTATAATAAATCCCAACAATTAATTTGGTCAATATTGCTTCTGCTATGATAGATCTTGGATTAGTATATATTAATTATACATAGCTTTCAATCATTGATATCATAGTTACCATGGTTAGGATTTAGAAACCTTAAAAATTATATATTGATTACAAAAATTATTATTACATGTTAACATCTGGTGTGGTTTTGAATTTGTGTCGTTATACTATTAAAATTCAAAATTCTCCTATGAAAAGTACAATTAAATTTTGAAAATGTTAAATTGATGATATCTTATTGATTGTATGGTTGTTAGGTCGAATTATATTCATGTAATTGAATAAAATTGTGCTTAAGAAATTGAGTTTTCAAAAGCTACAAGTTTTTACAATTTTAAGCCAAGAAAAACTTTATTTTATGTAATTTTTTTGAAATTACCTTAGGGTTATTGTTTGTTGATGAGTCAAAATTGTTAATGAGGTCTGAAAGCTTTATTAAACTCGTCAATTTCATCAAATTACGTACTGTAACTTTAGATATTATATTGATGAGAATGGATCTTCAAGTTTGGCTTAAATTTATTAAAAAATACTCAAGTTGATGTATTTTAATTTGGATTAACATAAGGCTTTTGTTCCTCTTAATACAAGGGTTAAAGCATTATAAAGTTTGTAACTTGGTTTTAAAATCCAATTCATGCATGGATTAAAACATGATATTTTATGTGTTTTAGTTCGAATTTATCTCTATAAATCAATTATTATATCTTATACAGATAAAACATAAGTTTTGATTGTACAAAATATAGGATTTAAAGGATTGAATATTGAGGAAAACAAAATAAAGAAAAATGGGTATGAAACTCAAAATAATAGGTAATTATATCAATTTATTTTGTTTTAGTGAATATTGATGAATGAGTTTCATTAAAACATGTTTTAACTGAGGTTTTGAAGGGTTTAATTTGATTTAAAATGATTATAAATTGAGAATTAGGGAGAAATTAAGAAAATCCAAATGCGTTGGGTTTGGACTAATTGGGTCAATTGACCTGGTTAGAGGAAGAAGAAAGGTTGGGCTTGTTGATCAGCCAAAAGCCACTCCCAAGGTGTCACGGTCCGTGATTCCGTGACCAATCCAACTCAATTGGACCACCAAGCCAATGACACAAAGGGGTGTTGTACAGCAACACGAGATGTCTGTCAACCAAAAGATGACATGACACGTGAGTACAATTTCGATAACCATCGGGCCAACATCGAATAGGGGATGCCATGCACACAACACACCAACAGAACTAAGTTGCACACGTAGGGGGCAAAGAGATGAGTTGTGTGAAGCAATGCAAAACAACGAGCCTGGTGTTCCAGCTTGGTGTGTAAGGCTCGCGCACATGAAAGGCAAACATTAAAGTGTCGTGCACAAGATAGTCGTATGCATGAGGGCAGCGCAGCAGAAGTCCACACGTTAATGGGTTGTGCATTAGAGGACTACATACATGTTACGCGTAGGAAAGTAACGCACATGGAGGCCGTGCGAATGGAAGTCGGTCAATAGAAGCTTGTGTAAAAAAGACTGCCCATATGAGGTTGATCTATTCATTGCCAGGAAAAATGGTGGCTAAGTACTAAGGCAATTTACATATTAGTGGATTGCCATACTTTTACAAGTGTTAGGTTATCACTATAAATAACCTCCTTAAGTTTCATTGTAAGGTACCAAGTTGCCGACCAAGCATTTAACATAGGTTCCTGGTATTTTGTTTACATTTGAGGAATAATACAATTATTGTTTCTCTCATTGCCTTCTTCAATTGTCTTATGCTTTCACATTGTTATGAGTTAGGCTTGCTTAGTCTTCACATACGGAGGTTAAGTGTCGCACAATTCTAGGTTAAAGTTCCAAGCTCGTAACATAAGTGTTGTAGAGGAAGCATATTAATGAAAAAGTTACTTGGGAGACTAAGGATGAAATGTATGCGAAGTATCCTCATTTATTCGAGTGATAAGGTTAGTACACTTGATTTAAATACGGAGACAAATTTTTCTAAAGGGGCAAGAATTGTGAAACCCCAAATTTCTAAATAAGGGCAAAAAAGAAAAATTGAATCCAAAGGTATAATGGTCATTCCTAGGAGAGTGTTTCTTAAATATTGTACATCAAAAATATTATTTGGAAGGAAATATTACTTAAATAAGCTTCTAAAAGCCTCAAGGAATTGCTTTTTACTTTTTGTCTATACCAAGATTGAACCTTTCATCAACATAATAATAATAATATTAAATTTAAAAGAATCTTTGACTTTTAAAAAACAATAATCCCAAGCTTGTTTAAGAAGCTTTGTCTTTCTTTCTTTTTCTCACACTAGCCGACCCCCACACTTTTAATTTTCTTTTCATTTTTTCACATTGGTCGAACTTCCCTTGTTTTCTCCATTATTTTACATTTTTCTATGTTGTTCTTCATTTTTCTTGTTTCATGATACTATCTCAATTTTCATCTTTTTATTTTGTCTGTTTTTACTTGTTAAAATCATGAGCATGTGTTGTTTAATTTCAAAACTAAGTTAAGGTGAGAAATTGAAACTCTAAATATTGTTATTCAAGGGTTTTATATCCAAGATCATTTTTCCTAAATCCAAGTTTTGTTATTTTTATTATTTTGTTAGGAGTTGATTTCAATATTACTATTTTCAACCTCACCAAGGAATAAGAATATCGGATTTTGGATTTATAGGATTCAAGAGTTGATTGATTGTGTAAGTGGAAAAATCTTGAAGTTGGAATGGTGGAACGATTAGTGTTTAATGTTATTATATTTAAGTTAGTGGTATAAATAAGCTTATGAATCTAAGCTAGTGAATAAAAATCATGTATTGATTCCTTGTGTGTGTTGACTAGTCTAAGTTCATTATAGTGCCAAGGATTGACTAAGTAGGCCTAGATTTGGTGGCATATAAGGTGAGGGATATGTAATTAAATTGTTTTTGGATAAATGCATACAATGTTTTTGTTGTGTTATGATTAATGCTTTCAAAAATGTGCATGGGAAACGAGTCCTTTGTATTGTATGTTTAGCCTTCAACTATTTTTAAATTGGTACTGTTATTAATTTGTTTGAGAACTATTAAGTGTTTTTAACATATATGGTTACTATGATAAACTTGTTTATGAAATGTTATGTCTGGCATGATTATACTCTTTTTGTTCGTGTTGAATATGGAATCTTTTAGGAAATTGAAATTAGTTTTAAAGAATAGGTGAAAATTTGTTCAACGTGGTGCACTTAAATGAGAACTTGTGAAAGCAATAGTTCTGCTAACTATTGTGTACAATAAGACCACCTTACCTAGCATAAGCAAAGTGTGATAAAAGGCGGTAGCCTTGTAACCAGAGGATGGCACAAACGATAGTGAAGTCAGTAGATCAGAGTGCCTTAACTATATGCGTTAACTACCCATTATGTGAGTTATGTTTGCATTTTGTACTTTTTAAGTTCCTCCACTAGTGCATTAAATTTTGATAATGATGCTTGGACTATTTGATATATATTATTATTAACTTTTCACTAATTAAAGGTTATATGCATCTATGATTAGATTAAGTGTGGTAAAATTTTGAAATGAGGAAAGCACCAAATATACGGATTTTAAATGAAGTTGCAAGACTTGTTTCTTGGGTATCAATACTTGTCCCTTCTTTTTTTTTTTTAAAAAAAAAAGGTTCTTTTCCATGTGATTTGAGACATAAGGACCTTGTTTTTCTAGAATATGATTATTTAACGTTTTATAAATAAGATATGATGGCTTTTGAGTATGTGCATTCATGGGTTTATGTTTTCAAACAAAATTGCATTGTTTCAAACTTAAAGAGCATGGTTTATTAAATACTTTTCCATTAATGCTCATTTCTTTCCTTATCCCTCATTGAGTATTATGTACTCATCATTTTTAAAATCTCATGTTTTTGTTTTTAGATCTCGAGTTAGATAAAGCTTAGCTTTGAGAGGGATCCTCTTTTGACAATTTTGGTAGATATTTAAAGGAATTCACTAGCGGTACTAGTATTTTGCTAGTCCTCGAGCAAAACATAAAAGAAAATCAGATAAACATAAGCAACTTAAATGATAAAAGCAACTTAAATAAACAACTAACTAGAGTTAAAAAGCACCAAATCAATGATCTTCATAATTTTATCAAAAGTATGTCTATCAATCTCTAACTCAAGGAAAAATATAGGCATAATTCAAGCTCATGTTTCAATTCCAATGCAAGCACATTCTCGAATGGACTCTCATGTGTGTGTGAAATATTTTACCAAGAATATCATGCCATCCAGATGAGTTAATGCCAATGAAAAATTCCAATGAGTATTAGAACTCCATCAGTTTACTTTTCATCTATCTCTCCACTAATGTAGACTAATACTAAGTCAAGGATTAATAAGACTTTATAAAGCTAGTAACATATGGTTAGGGTCAAGGTAGGATAAATTATACTAATTTGGCTCAATTCACCCTAAGCACATAATTATTATAAGGCTTATATAGAGCTCTATTTTTATTCTTCAAGTAACTCATTTTTTTTCTCTTTGAACTTTTCTTTTGTTCAACACTTTATTCTATTTTTTCTCTTCTTTTTTTCTTTTTTCATCACAATTTTACATCCTTAAACTTATTTCTTTATATTGTAGGTAGTGGTGTGATTTGTTTTTTTCAACAACTTTAGCTTTTTCTATCTCTTTCCACATTTAACTTAATACACGTCCTAAAATCATATAAATACTTAGGAGTGAGGGTTGCAAAACTGAAATTTTTATTTTAAGGCTAGGCTCCATTGTTATGTGGTTGAAAAAAGAAAAGGGAAAAATAGGCTTAAAGGAGTATAATAGGGATAAAAATATAAAAAGGTTAGCTTGAAAAGCTCGAACAATCCAAAAATGGCCTAAATCATCTCCTTAACTAAGTATTGCCTAAGATTTTACCTTGAGAAATAATCAAGCAAATTTTAGAATTCTTGATATAATCTAAAATTTACATCAATATAAACCTTCTCTAGATATGCACAATAATTCAAAGTAAAAGATAAAATACTCAATATATGTGAAAAGGACATCTTAACAATGATACTTAGCAAAAAAATTTAACATAAACGAAACAATATCCTAATTTACCTAGATCTAAAGATACAAGACAACCAAATTCTCATCATTGGATAAGGAAATTATTGAAAGTTTTGGCACTAATTACTCTAGATCCTAAAATTTTCAAACAATCATAATGAAAATTAAATGATAAACTATCATAATTAGCTTAAAGTTTAATAAGCATGCAAATAAAATTAAATCCTAAATTCCCACAAAATATCCACCACCAAAAAAATATTCTCTCCCCCCAAACTTAAATCAAACATTATCTTCAATGTTAGAAAAGTAAAAAAAAGGTAAAAAATAGTTCCCTAATAATTGGAGGACTCCAAGCAAGCTCTGCTTCTTTTCTTCATCTTCATCATTATCACTAATGCTTGTGGGAGGCTATTTTTGTCACTGCAAAAAGAAAATAAATAGAGATTAAAGTAGAAATATAAATAAATAAAATAAAATAACTAAACAGAGAAAATATAGTTTTGAAAGCTTTGGTTGCCTTTTAAAAAGTGCTTCTTTATAGTCACTAGCTTAATTATGGCACCCCCTTTTGCACTTCTTAACCACCATAATAAGGCTTGAGGCTTATTCCATTAACCATGAATGTTCTAGCAACCTCGTTAGCAATTTATATGATACCACAAGAATAAACCTTAACCATTTTAAAAGGATCCAACCATATTGATTTGCGTTTATGATTATTCCATTATAATATCACTTTAAAGCTTGAAGCATGGGTTGAAAAGTAACAAAATTTTTTGTCCAACCTTAAAATTTGTTGTACTTATCATTGGAAGATAATCCTTGTCAAATTCCCTTTTAGCTAACTCATCAACTGAATCCACTTTATAGTAACTATTTGTATAAGAATACTTAGTTTCATTGAACAAATTAAACACTACTTCCTCCTCTCCAACTTTGAAAGTTATTTTGCCATTTTTTACATCTATGATTTCCCCTTCTATAGCCAAGAATGGTCATCCCAAAATAAGAAAAATTTCAATATTATCTTCCATTTCAATCACAATGAAGTCCATCATAATGTACAACTTCTCAACTTTAACTAAGACATCCTCTATAATCTCAACAAGGTACCTGATTGTTCTGTTTGCTAATTGTAAAGAAATTGTAGTAGGTTATATCTCATTAAGTCCAAGTTTCCTAGCAATAGATAAAGGCATTATTGAAACACTAGCACCCAAATCACACAAAGCTTTAGAAATTTTAAAGCTACCAATAGCTCAAGGAATAGAAAAACTCAATTTCAATTTCTTTTCTAGTGGACTTATCCAAATTTCTAGATTTAAAATCACTACTACTTACCTTTTTTCCACTATTGAGTGTGATTGCATTATAATGCTCCTTACCTTCTTTTCTTGGATTGGGTTTAATGTCACCGAAAAACATACCTTGAGGTCTACTATTGATGGAATTAGCTAATTGACTCAATTTTGTTTCAAGATTTTTGATTGATTTCGCTTGACTTTGAATGATGGTTGCTTGACTTTGAATGATGGCATCATTATTTATCATATAGATTCTTTGCCATGAATTGTATGAACATCTCTTCCATTGCTAGATTTTTCTCAAGCATTGAAGGTTTAGGTTGTGGTGGAAATCCTGAAGAAAAATTTGGCTTTA
Source organism: Theobroma cacao (assembly GCF_000208745.1). Classification (NCBI taxonomy): domain Eukaryota; kingdom Viridiplantae; phylum Streptophyta; class Magnoliopsida; order Malvales; family Malvaceae; genus Theobroma; species Theobroma cacao. The sequence continues at coordinate 27,836,787 of NC_030854.1, forward strand.
GAGCTGTTGAAGATGCTTGGTATTGTTCCAAGAAAAATTAAGATGATTTCTCCACCCAAGATTTTATGTGTTGGAATAAGGAGTATTCTGGGACTATCTATTTTTAACAAAATAAACAAATTCGAAATAGATGGGGCAACTGTCACTAGAATGTCCTTCTCCACAAAACTCATAAGTCACAAAAGGGCTCTGAACAACATTAATGCTCAAATTATCAATTTTCTTTGTGAAAACAACCAATTGTGCATTATTGGTATTTATTGCATCAAGCTCATGAATTTCAACAACTTTTCTTGCAGTCAATCTTTTAGATCACCATTGATAGCTATTGGAAGCCATCTCTTCAAACAAATCATAGGCCTCATCAATGGATTTACTCATAAGTGCTCCTCTAGTTGCAACATCAATGATGGTTCTAAAAATCTGAACTTGCAGCCATTTAGGTAATCCACGATGAAGACACCTTCTAAGCAAATCTTTGTATCTCTCCCAAGCCTTATATAGTGATTCAGAATCATATTGCACAAAACAGGTGATGTCATGATGCATCGTTATTGTCTTAGCTAGTGGGAAAATTTTCGTCAAGAATTTCTGAGCCAAATCATTCTAAGTAGTGATAGAACCAGCTGGAAACAAATCTAGCCAACTCTTTGCCTTATCTTTTAGCAAAAATGAGAAAGGCCTCAATCTTATGACATCATCAATAACATCATTAACTTTAAAAGTATTGCAAATCTCCAAAAAATTCACAATATGGGCATTAAGATCATCATTAAGTAGTCTCCCAAATTGAACAGAAGTCTGAATTATCTGAATGATTTCTGGCCTAATTTCAAAGTTGTTAACCTGAATGGTAGGTTTTCAGATACAAGAGTGGAGACCTTGTACAAATGGGACAGCATATTCCCTTAAGGACTTGGTCTTTTCCCCTTGTTGGTTAGTCATGATGTTGATTTGCATTGAAGTTTGTGCTTTTTCCCTTTGAAGTTTTCAAAAGGTTTTTTCGATTTCTAGATCAAAAGGAATTATTTTCAAATTTCAAACTCTTTTTATATAATGACCAAAGTAACTTCAAATAAAGAAAAGTTTGAAGTAAGATTAAGGATGCTTGGTGTTAATATTCACAAAAAAGAATTAAAAATCAAACTTCTTGGCAACAGTGCCAAAAACTTATTGATTTTCTCACCTAAGTACACGTATCGTTAAACAAGTAATATAGTGATGAAGTAGAGTATCGTTCTCATAGAGAATTTGTTTTAATTCTTAATTGTTAAATACTAAACTTGTCACACCTTAATGTTATTTGAACGAATTTAAGAATGTAGAAAATTAAAGAACTAAAACTAAACTAAGCAAAAAAAAACTTGCAAATAAACTAATTAAAATCAATAAATCAAAAGCCTAAAACCACAATATCCCCTCAATGTTTCATCTGTATTTCTTTTATTCTTCTTTCACTTACTAGATAAGTCTGAGTTGTTAACCTCGAGTTCTAAATATTTTATAAGTCTCTTTCGATGTTCTTATAAAAATATCTAACTTAACCATTTACTATATTCCTATGCAAATTGAACTTAAGAAAGACTCATTAAGTATTAACTTTAATCTTGGTTACATATGGCTTGTTAGTATATTCATACCCTACATGCAAATCAAATCAATCATCTCATGCAATTGATATTAATGATATGCCATTTCATCCAAGCCTACACTAAACTCCCTGTTCTAGTTCTATTTAGGTTTCCAAATCAATCTAATACATGATCAAGCAATTAGAAGCATTAAGAACAAGATTGAAATAAACAATTCAAACATTATCAATCATAAACAAGAAAGAATATTAAAAACTCAGACTACTCATTGGGTTCAATTACGATTCTAGATTAAAAACTTAGTTGACCATAATATCTAAAAACATCATCTAAAAAGGAATAAACATCAAATCTAAACAAGAAAGTAAAAAGAAAATGAAAGAAGAAAGAAAAAACTCCAATGATTTGACGATTGACGATTGACAATCCACAATTCTTCTTTTAATTCCCCACTTTCTTCCTAACTTCAATGCCTCTTTTTTTCAGAAAACTCTTGCTTAATTGATGTTTAATTGCTGCCTAATTGATGCTTTAAAAGTGCCATTCAAAGGTGCTTAATAGGGCTCAAGGTTGTAGCAACTTAAAAGTCTAAAAGCACAAAGAGTTTTCTCACTTTTTAGGCTTAAATTTTGATTTTTAGATATCTCGTTAGGGGCAGTGGCCATGGACTTTGGGAACCATAGCCTTGAGTTTCTCGGCTCTAAAACATGATTTTTAATCGAGGGGCTGCGGCCTCAAAGGCCTATTTTGATTTTCCATGTTTTTGCTACACCATTCCGATTTTGACATGATTTTTTATCCTTTTTTAGGTTGAACTGAGTGAAATGGTAAACATAGAAGTTGTAGCTTTCCTCTTATCTTTCCAATGGTCCAAGATTCACATTATTTGGAATTCTGTAGTGAGAGATATACTTAAAATACCGCAACATGTGTAGTGCAAGTCTACACTTAAAATGCTATCTCCTACTTCCATTAAAAGTCCTCTAAAGCACACCTGCAAAAGCATAATTTAATCAATCGTAGCTTTCCTTAAGCAATTTAACATCAAACTTAGCCTAAAATAATATAAGTTTAATTGACCCAACATAATTAACTATAATTAAATAAATAACTAAAAACACCTAAAATTTATGCTAAAACTCAAGAACTTAACAACTTAATAGATAAAATTAAGACCAAATAACTCTACATCATAGAGTTATTAGGTACCAACACCACACCAAAAGGGTTCCATGGTCTTATCATGTTTTGTCTAGTTTGCAGTGTCCCTTTTTGTTGTTCATAGACATAGGCACCACTATTTTCATATGTAATGAAAGGTTACAAAGTTACAATGTGATTATGTGAAATAATAGTGTAATTCATGGATATGATGAATGGAATATAAAATATGTGTTTAAGTTATAAATTTTGAATTTGTACATGTGAATGGATATAAATTTCATGACAAATATGTGCAAGTTTGTAAGCTTGTATGGACCTCATGGGCTATTTCCATTAGGCCTTTGCACTAGTCACGACCAATAACGAAACGTGACAAAAACCTTATAAAGTGATATTTTTTACTGTAACAAATTTATTTGGTGACATGAATAGAGATATAATGGCTTAATATCTCATAAGGTTATGTTACACATGAGTGGAAATGATTTTTAAGCATGATAACCCGTGCTCATTAAGTTGAAAATAAAGTAAATAAATCATACTATAAAGTTTGTGTGGGTAATATAAAGCAATATCCTATTATTAGATAAGTTCCATTATGCTAATTAATTCATGGCCACTAAAGTGACCAATTGGCCAGTATTATGAAAATATCATTTCCATATGCTTTAGAGATGTCTTTAGTTTATGTGTGTATTTTCATTCACCTAAAGGTGATATTTGTGTATTAAAAATTAAAAGGTAACACATAATAGCATGTATGTGGGACTTAACTAGTTCTAGTAATTTATTAATCTATAAGTGGTAAGTTTTAAAGTTGTGTTTTATTCTCATGATCCTTTTTTTTATGTGAAAGGGCTCTTAATTGTATGTCATGCATTCAATCTAAAGATTTTTACATGATGATGTGCTTAGACTCTTTGGTTATACTTGTAAACACCTCATTTTTTTGGGTCTTTTTAATGAATTTTAAAATGATTGAGATTAAGTTTAGTTTGATTTCTTTTTTTTAAAAAAAGTTTTTTAGGCTCATTTTATATGGGCTTGTTTTACTTCAAGCTTTAAACTTAATTTGTTCAATGAACTTCAAGTCCAATTTATTGATGGATTGAAGTTCCGATTTATTAATCGTGTTTCATAGGCCATTTGATTTAGTTAGTAGGTCTAAATTGATAAAAAAAAATAATAAAACAAAGCATAACACTCACATAAATCTCTAAATTATTTAAACAAAATTCAAATAAGTATTTATTCTTTTATTGCATTTAACAAAACCTTTATACTTTTATTTTGGATCAAATAAGCCTTTATAACTAATGATTGACTAATTATCATTAGTCAAAATATCACTTATCAATTTATATCCATATGACATTGACATAGCATTGATGTGGAAGGTAAAAAATGTCATATGGTCATGCTATTATGCCAAATTAATATGTCATGTCATCATGCTATATCATCGTCAATTATGATATGTTAGCATTTTATGTCAATACAATGCAACGTAGAATGACAAATGACATTTTGACTAAGTCAATCATTAGTTACAAAGACTTGTTTGACTCAAAATAAAAGTATAAAGACTTATTTGGGTCAAAATAAAAATATAATGGCTTGATTAAAAGCAACAAAAGTATAACGGCTTATTTGAATTTTCTTGAATAATTTAAGAACTTTTTTAGATATTATACCTATAAAATAATAACAAATGAAGTACAAAAAATGAATAACAAATCTCTTCATTGAGATATTGATTGGATTAAACTTTATAAATTAGAAAAGTGATGTGGTGCTTGCCATTCAAAAAATGGACATAGATCTAGCTATGAATATAGATAAACTTGTACAAAATACTATTGGAAGTTTTGAGAAAGATAGAAAAGCCTTTGAGCCATGAGAGAGATCTAATAAATTGTCTACTTATTATGTTAAGAGGTCAATTCTTGTACATCTATAAAGTGGACTTCTTGATACTACTAAAACAAAATAGTTTTTAACTGTAGTAACATAGAGGTATATACTGTCAAAAACTACTAAAATGGTACTTTTTTGAAAAGGCTTTATTTCGTGAGTTATAATGGGATAAGAAGAGTTAAGAAATACATCTTTAAAATGGTCCATGAAATGTAACATTCCTAAAAAATTTCAAGATAAAAAGAAAAAATCTGATCAATTTGTTATTGTAAGGGATCTTAAAGTTGTCATCGAGAAGGAATACAAGTGTTTTTCTTTTGCAAGAAAAAAAGACATAAGAAACAAGATTATCTCACTAGATGGTAAATCATTGTAAAATTATTTTGGGTGCTACTTACAAAAAGAATGTAGCACTTCCATATTCCCTGTAACCCTGTTTAAGAACAAAAATCACTTCATGGAGATCATATCAATAGGATTAAGTGATATGTGTGATTATAATTGGTGTTATATCTTTGTAGATATAGTCACTACTATTTTTATATATCACACAATTTTATTAGACAAAATGATGTTTGGAATAGTTTTAAGATTTTTTTTTTCAATTTGGGTTTGCAAAGATTTCAGTTGTCTTAGCATGTTCGTCAATTTTAAAAAATTTGTTTCTCAAAATTTAAATTTAAATTATGTAGCCCATGTAAGAGATTATTAGATTTTCTAATAAACTCAAAGTGTAAACTTACCTTAATTATTTTTGTATTTATTAAAATCAAGTTATGCTAATTTGATCTTGATTATATAATAATATTATAATTCATAATATAATCTAATAAAGTGAGTTAGACTTTAAAATTATATGTGGGTTTAACAGTGTAGATCTGTGAAGAAAACCTTAACTTGTATGATGGGTCTAAAGATTCACTATATAAAGATATGACTATGTCTCCCCTTGTCAGTAGAAAATATTAAGAATTTCACAAATTATGGAGTTTTAGATTAAAGAGGAGGAAGATCCTAGTATACTAAATCGCAATAGTTAATCTAGCCAATATTATTTTCACTATCAAATTATGAATCAAGAATTAAATATGTTTTTGTATTCTAAATTCTTATTACGGTAGATCTTGAATTAATATAAATTAATTATATATAAAGTTTAACATCTTATAATTTTATAATTTTTTCATAATTAAGGTAATAAGTTAATTTTATCTTGTACTTTGAAAGGGAAAAAAGAGAAAATATTGAAATTCTCATTAAAATAATGAGCAAATAAGTTTTTTGAACGAAAATAATTTTAAGATATTTTGCAATGACAAAAAAAAAAAGAGATTTCCTTTTCAAAATGTCAAATTGCCAAAAATAAACACACACGTGTTCAACTTTTGCACAACTTGTTTTTCTTTTTTTATTTCTCTATTTCTGTTGCTAAATAAAATGCTTTTCTTTTTGTTTTTTTTGAAAACAGTCATGGATTCTTCTTTTCTCAGATACTCAAACACGCAACGCAACAGATCTAATCACCACAAAAACTTCAATAGGATTCATGTGGGCCCGCCCCCACCAGATTCCCACCAGCAAAAAAATAACGGTCAACAATAAAGAGAACCCCCTTCCCTCGCCTTCTTCAGCTCCTTAAAAACTTGAACATTTACTCAGAATCCAAACGTCGATTTTTTTTCTTTACTTCTTTCATTATAGTCCTTGCAAAAGAAAAATGGAACCTCTCTGCTCAAATTTTGATCTCCTGAAATCCTCAAGACCCACTTCGATTCCACTTCTTTCGCATCGATTTTCTTGCTTCAATCGTGGCATTGTCAAAAAATCAAGTGTGTCATTGCCTTGTGCTTCGTATAGTCATGACCCTAACCAGCTTCAAGCGGTTAAGACAGAGGCTCCTTTGCCACAATCCAACGGTCACGATTTGATCAAGTCAATAACGAAAGGGTTTGTCGGTTTTGTTGCGGCAGCCACAGCTCTGGCCTCCGTTTGTTCTGATTCTCCGGCTTTTGCGGAGTCCCTAACCGTCACTTTTCCTGTTTCCCGCACTCAAGAGGTGATTCATTTGTAGTTTTATTGTTTTAGATTTTGTAAACTTTGAATTGGGTTATGACTGATGAAGTTAAATTACTGAGTATAGAAAGGTTTGTCTGCTAGGTGAATACAGTGCAAAGAACTCTTGTGGAAGCTTGGGGGTTGATAAGGGAAACTTTTGTTGACCCAACATATAATCATCAAGGTAATTCGAATGTTTTGAGTTCTTCATTCCTTTTATGTAAATGAGGAATTTCCATGTCTAGCTCCACTAAGAAGTTATATTTACAATCCCTTTTACTGCTTGCTTTTGTTTGTTTCCAAAAGTTAAAAGAAAAAAAGTACGTTTTGGATGCAGAAGCAAGCAATCCTTTTTTTGAAGAATTAAGCATTAACAATTTACTATTCTAATGGCAGAATTAATGGTTCTGCTTTTATGTAAGAATATATGTTATATTTGGTACCATATGTTAGTCAATTGTCCATATTTAATCAATTATGGTTTTAGAAATGCTTTACTGTCCAAGTTGTATTAGAATTAAACACGAGAAGGAAATGACCTTGAAGTTTGGATCTAATAATGTCACCTTCCATTGTGTCTGTCAAAGTGTTCAGGTGCCTTGAACAGTTAAAGGTCCTGAGAAGGAATTCTTAGGCCTGCAAATTCCTTATGGATAAGGAGGTTGCCATAAAGGGTTGGGGAAGGGGAGGAATATATAAGAAAGTATTATGTTTATTTTGTCCCTTCCTTTGGTTGCTTAGGAACTAAGGAATTTTGTATAGTAAGTAAACGAATTCTTGAGAGTTATTGTGTTGCAGACTGGGATTTGAAGCTGCAGCAAACAATGGTGGAAATATTTCCCTTGAAGTCAGCTGATGCAGCATATGGTAAAATCAGAGGAATGCTTTCAACTCTTGGGGATCCCTTCACTCGGATTGTCAGTCCAAAGGTATTACAATCAGCTTCCTTTGGTACTTCAGTTTAGCTAGCATAATTTTACACAATAGTACACAAAAATACTAGGAATATGATGTGCTACTCAGTTTGCTGTCATTTCATCCTGGTTGCTCCTAGGGATACTCAATATTTGGGATGACATTATTTTTCCGATTGATGAATCTATTTCATAGGATTACTGTAGTGCTCTATCTAATGACTATTTTTTCACTTTCAGGAGTACCAAAATTTTAGAATTGGAAGTGATGGAAATTTGCAAGGAGTTGGCCTATTCATAAGTGTTGAACCAAAAACTGGTCATTTGGTTAGTAACACAAATTTAATTGTTTTCATCATTCTTATCACCTGTGCCAGATTGACTTATGGACACTCCTTAGATATAACTTCTCCTTTCCTAATAAAATTTTCTTCTTTACCTATGTTAGATCAAAGCTTAAATTTTTCTCCTGTTGGAGGAGTTATATAAAATTTAGGGCTTTCCAGTGACAAGCAATTTAAATTTGTTTAGTTCATTAATATAATTCATTGGAGATGGATTGCTTTGCTTCAGGATTAATGGAAATTGATTACTATGAATTTCTTTTCAGCGACTTTTCAATTTTCATTCCAACCGTTCATGTGGCCAAACAATGAAAGATTCTCTTTACAGTATTATGTTTTTTTTTTCTTTGCTTCATTATTTGTATCCTGCGGTTGAAATTTGATATTCAATCATGTCTCCCAAAATGTTTCATTTTTGGCATTAATCATAAGTGATGCATTGCCATTATAATTTTATTTAAACTATGCAGGTTGTTTTGTCTTGTGTAGAGGGTAGCCCAGCTGCTCGTGCTGGTATACAAGAGGGAGATGAGTTGATTGAAATTAATGGTACATAAGTTATTAAGCTTCTACCTTTCCCCTTCCAGGGTTACAGAGTATAATTTTATTTAACATATTGTGACTAAATGTATTTAGGACTTGGTCCATTGAGCTGTTTGTTTTTATCATTTCAAATCCTGAATTAAATCCAATCTATCTTTCTTTCTTGAAGACATGATTTATGAGTGCAAAGTCTCTTCCTTTCCAAATGTTGTCTTTTCATTCAAAACTTAACTCTCTCAACTTTTTATGCTGTTTTTGAGACTTCAGGGCAGGGACTTGATGGTGTCGATAGTGAAGCAGCAGCCCTAAGGCTCAGAGGCCATGCTGGAACAACGGTTACAGTAAAGCTCCACTCTGTAATTATCCATTCTCATTCTCTGCGATGTAAATAAAGATTAAATTGTCTTGAGTGACCTGCATAGACCATGATCTTTCTTATCTTGACAGGACATGTAGTGATTTGAGATCATGCTCTTTTATTTTCATTGCATCCAGCTCATATACAGACATGACCTGTGCAGCCAATAAAAATAATAAGTGAAATAAAGAGAGTTTGAATGTTCTATCCTTCCCTTTGTCATGAACTATTAGTCATAACCTCTTTGCATTCATAGTGGATCTAATGCATGCTTCTTCAGAAATCTGGTCCTATGAATACTCTAAGCATGTGTAAGATGGCAATTTGCCACTCCTTTACTTGGTTGAACCTAACTGCCTTTCTTATGTCCCAAAAACATGCAATCTAGCACTGTGAAAGTGCCATAGATGTTTGTATCTGTTTTTCTTAATCCCAGTCTTATGTTTCATTTAACTTTGAATTTTTTGTATACCTTTTGCTAGCCAAAGAATTACCAAAAATGCTTAAAGTAACAAATCCGATGTTCTTTTTACCAGGGAAAAGATTCAGGAAGTGGTTCTTCTATGAAGGAGGTAATAAACCATTCATTATGCAGGCAATACTGTGGTGTTTATCAAGGCTCCATTTGGTTGTTGCTTTTGCTGCTTTATATATATATATATATATTTATGTATGTATGTATGTATGTATGTATATGTACACACACACACACACACACACATACATGATTAAAAATGGCTAACGAATCTTGTTTACTTTTGTATTCAAATGTCTTCATGTTTTTTGCTTCTAGAAGCAAAACTTAAGGCTTCGTTTGGTTTATGCTTGTACTAAGCACAAGTGATTATTGCATGGAGCCTCTCGCCCGTTGAAATTTTAGTGCTATTGAACCTTTAGAAAGGAAGGTTGAAATTTCAATAATAGATCTGTGAAATTTATGCATACACAACCAGATTGTAAACATCATGGAATTGTTTTATACTTTTTGATTAGTTAATCTTGAAACATGGCTCTTCTGCTTGAAGGTCAAACTACCTCGTGAATACATTAGACTCTCTCCAATGTCCAGTACTGTGATCCCTCATAGAACCCCAGATGGCCGCCTAACAAAAACTGGTTATGTGAAGCTGTCAACATTCTCACAGGTAGTAATCCATTAACTAATTTTTTGTGCATGCAAAAAACTTTGTGAAAGAAATGGTCTATAATCATGAATTGTGATTGTCTATTTTACTAGCAGATGAGTTAATAAGAACATTCCCTTTCCTCTTTGACAGAGTGCTGCTACTGATATGAAGAATACAATTCATGATATGGAGAGCCAGGGTGTAAATTCATACATACTGGATTTGCGGAACAACCCAGTTATTTTTCACTCCTATTTTTGTTTATTGAAGATCTTTTTGAGGGAATTTCTTTCCTTAAATTTTCTCTCAAATCACTGTGCAGGGAGGTCTAGTTAAAGCTGGACTTGATGTTGCCCAGATATGGCTAGAAGGGAATGAGACTCTCGTGAACACAATTGATCGTGATGGGCATATGTCACCCATCAACATGGTGAATGGCCATGCTGTAACGCATGATCCTCTCATTGTTCTTGTGAGTGTCAATGCTTGACATTTAAAATTTTCCTAACAGGAACCACCTAGTTAATTCATCTTTTTCTGTTCTTTCTTTTGGTGTGTATGTGTGTGTGTGTGCATAATCACTCTGAAGATCAGATGAATTATACGACCAGAAACAACATACTCTTCAGAGTATAACATGAATTAATTTTATAGCTGGATATCCAAATTGATATCCTTTTAGAATGTTTTGCTAATTTTTGGTAGATTGTTGCAGTCTCCTGGAAATTTGTAGGAAAATTCTGTATGTCTTTTGCAACTGTTATATTTTTACCGTCCATTATGCCTTGAAAGTTCTTAACAGCAATTTTATCTTTATTATTTGCAAAAGGTGAATGAGGGAAGTGCAAGTGCTAGTGAGATTTTGGCAGGTGCGCTACATGACAATGGTCGGGCTATCCTTGTGGGCCACAAAACTTTTGGCAAAGGGAAAATTCAGGTATGTTTAATTTTCAATTGTTAAAAGGTAATTCATCTTTCCATTGCTCGTCTCATTACTCAGGACATTGGTTAAAACTGGTGGATAACTATCCCAAAAGGATTGCACTCAATTGAAACTTGGGAGCACTGTCAATGCCTGTGATTAAATTCATTTTGGCAGCCTAACCCCTCTGTTCTTGAATGACTAACAATACAACCCCTTTGTTGAAGTCTTGAATGACTAGTTTTAATCCTACAAGTGATAGATCCCATTCCAATTAAGTTTTCTAAGAGTGCTTGAATGTTATTCGTTACTGAACTTGGCCACTAACTCTGTCAACTCTGGATGAACCCTTAATTGTTCAAAGCTTATTTGGCATTGTTTCTGAACGAGTTTTGCTGCAGAGTGTGACAGAGCTACATGACGGATCTGCTCTCTTTGTTACGGTTGCAAAGTATCTATCACCTGCTCTTCATGACATAGATCAGGTTGGGATAATGCCTGATGTTCAATGCACAACTGACATGCTCACATCACCCAAGGGAACATTGATGGAGAAAAGCTCAGTTTCATCTCTGGAAGCTGATTCTTGCATCATGGTAGCAGAGCATGAGTTGGACATTCAAGAGTCCAAAGGAACAGCTTCTTGAAATGCATGATTGTGCAGGAATCAAACTTTTAGGTCCTAGAAACAAGATGTATAAATCCCAAAGGAAGAAAATAAACTTTATGTTGTATCACCTTGTACATTTGATTGTAACTTGTATATTGGTACGACTTAGACTAAACATTGCACCGCTCCTGCGACTTGCATGAGCCAGGCCCATATGCTGGGGAAAGTAGCAAAATCTAGGCAGATGATTTGTATGCATAATAAACCATACATTAATGGGGAAAGAAGTCGTGTTCATTTTTTCATTGTTCTTTGTTTTTAACTTGCAAGAAGTTCTATCAATTCCGGCTGCATATCCTGGTGTTCATCACTGCATCTATTCATTCCAGCGGTATATATTGGGGTATGATTGGAATGTCTTTATTAATGGGAGAATCAGAGATGGGTTATTGTGATCATGGTGTAAATAGTGGAAGAGAGGATCTCTTAGGGCGTTGCACTTGCCCATGCTAGCATATCAACAGATGCCCTGATTTTGTCTGAAAGAAAAATCAAAGGACATCTAGCTACACCTTCTAATAGATAGTAAACTCCTTAAAGGAGAGGCATGTTAGCGAGGAAATCATTATTTTCCTCAGGATTCCTCTAGATAGAGATCTGTCGTAATTAGCCATGGCAATAGGAATTATGTCACTATCTAACTGGAATCCTATTCCACAACTTGCTCCGCCAATACTTCCTGCCAAGCTTCGCGTCTATTATTTGTCATTCCTCATACCTTTGCTGTAATTGCTCTGTGATGACAATAACGCCACCAAATAACAGGGGATAAACACCTGCAACCATTGCATAGAGCAAGCTGAGTGCTCAACATCCAGCCAATTTTTTCAGACAAGTTCATAGTACTTTTCTAAAACCATCCTTTTGCAGGAGAAAATGATATGGTTGCTCTTACTCCTCATGGCTGTAATACAGCGCATAAGCTTCCTACAAATGCAGTGTTCCCGTGTGGTGTACATGGAAACATATCCCAATTGTATAATTTTATTCGTTAACTTTCATCCTACAGCCCACTCGAGCGCTGCTGCGTCTTAGCTGCATAAGAACATAAATTTTAAGCTCCTGCAACTTAGAGGCAGAGAAAACAAACCCAATTTTAGCTCCCATTTTCTACTTCCACATCTGTTTATTGTGTGATTCCACCATGATCAGAGTTCACTACCTTCATTTTTTGTGGCAATCAAAAGTTCAGAACACACGATAAAGAAGATTATCAGTAACAAAACATTGTCTGTGGCAGATGCTTCTGAAGATAAAATAAGGAAAGAGATAAAGGCTACTGTATGTAGCCATTGTTTAGTTGGAAGGGGTATTGATATAGCAAAAACAAGAAACAAAATAAAGTCTTTCTAGCTTGAAAGAACTGTAAGTAGCAAATATCCAATCAACAAAAATATTCTAGACAACAAATATAATTATGAATACACAAAATAAAATCACAAGAAAACACAATTTTTTAACGTGAAAAATCCCCTCAATGTGAGATGTAAAAACCATCGGACCTAATCCAGAAATGTAATCCACTATAAAAAATCATTGAGTACAGCAGAGAGTTATTCAGCAATTCTAAAACTTACAACAGCCCTTATTGACTATAAACAAAATGGAAATCATTAAGTAACAATATATAAAACTCAAAATAAAGAGTATCAAAGCCCAACACAGACAGGAGAAAAATGCAATATGACTGTACAGATTGAAGCTCACAATGTCAAGAACAACATACTAAAATTTATTCAAAATCGGATCACAAATTGCCTTCTAATCGATACCACAAAGCAAGTAAAAACTTTTCTCTCAATTCTTCTTTGTCAGCACTTTTTGTCTCATTTAAAAAAAAATACAAATCTCTAATCCTAAAAAGCAAAAACCTTTTTTTTTTATTATTGATTTAAGTTGTGAGCTCCACTTGAGGAGGACCCATAACAAACTCTTCCTCCGACTCAAGTGAAGGCAACTACCAAACCAACAATCAAACGACAAGCTTTGAACTTCCTCCTCGATAGATTCTTTGTCAACATGTCTGAACCATTATTATCTATGTGAATCTTTGCAAGTTCCAACAACTTAGAGCACGGAACATCATGTATCTAGTGATATCGCATATCAATATGTTTAGATCTATCATGGAAAATAGGATTCTTGTTGAGATGGATAGCACTCTAACTATTACAAAACAAAACATATCTTTGTAATGTAAAACTAAGTTCATGAACTAAGTTAATCCAAAGCAATTCTTTACAGCTTCAGTAGTAGTAGTAGACAAAACAACGCATTTTTGCAATCTACATTGCCAATCCACAGCTCCCCCTGCAAAGGTAATCAAATAACTAGAAGTAGACTTTCTAAAGTCAACATCCCCAGCCATGTTTGAATCTGTGTAACCACAAAGAACAAGTTTCCCAATTCCAAAATAGATCTTCAAACTAGAAGCCCCTCGAAGATATCTCAAAATCCACTTCACAACTTTCTAGTGCTTTCTACCAGGATTTGAAAGAAAACGACCAACCACACCAACTACATGAGCTATATAAAGCCTTGTGCAAACCATTACATACATCAAACTTCTTGTTGTGGATGCATAAGGAACATGTTGCATGTCTTTTTTCTCTTTATCACTAGAAGGAGACTATCTAACACTAAATTTAAAGTGAGTAGAAAGAGGTGTACTTACCACTGTAGCTTTATCCATGTGAAACCATTGAAGTACTTTCTCAATATACTTTTCTTCAGACAACCATAGCTTCTTAGTCTCTTTGTCACGGATGATCCGCATGCCCAGGATCTGTTTTGCTGGTCTTAATGCTTTTATTGCAAAAGACATACCAAGCTCCTTTTTCAATCTGTCAATTCTAGAAGAATTATGACCAACAATCAACATGTCATCAACATAGAGCAACAAAATGATAAAGTCATTGTCAAAAAAATTTTGCACAAACACACAATGATCATAATTAGTCTTCTTGAATCCTTGTTGGATCAAAACAAACTCAAACTTCTTATACCACTGCCTCGACACTTGTTTCAAGCCATACAAACTTTTCTTTAACTTGCCAACATAGTTTTCTTTGTTCTTCATCACAAAACCCTCCGGTTGCTCCATGTAGATCTTTTCCTCAAAATCACCATGAAGGAAAATGGTTTTCACATCTATCTATTCAACCTCTAAATCAAGATTAGCTGCTAAACCAAGAACAACTCAGATGGAAGACATTTTAACAACTGGCAATAAGATCTCCTCAAAACCAATTTCCTTTTTTTTTTTGTCTAAAACCTTTGACAACTAATCTGGCTTTGTATTGTGGATTAGAAGAATTCTCTTCATTCTTCAATCTTTACACCTATCGATTTTACAAAGCCTTTCTGTCCTTAGGCAACTTGACCAACTCAAAAGTATGATTGCCAAGCAAAGATTTCATCTTATCTTTCATAGTTGCAGCCCATTCTACTTTTTGCTTATTTTCCATAGACTTTCTTAGCACTTATGTTCTCCCTCATCAGTGAGAAGCACATATTCATTAGGTAAGTAGCAAGTAGAAGGAATTTGCTGTCTAACAGACTTTCTAAGTTAAATAGCAAGTTCATCAATAACCTCATGAACAAGAGCATCAACCTCATCAGTAACATCATCATGATTATTCTCAATTTGATCATTAGGAGTATAATTCTCTACATCAACTTGATCACCAAACTCAACTACATCATACATATGTGTCTCAAGAACTACGTAAAGATCAATTAAGCCATTAATACTTGGAAACTTTGACTTCTCTACCTTATCAATATTTTGAATAGTTTGATCTTCCATGAAAACAACATCATGACTTCTGACAAGCTTCTTTTCAATTAGATCATATAGCCTATAGCTAAATTCATCATGGCCATAGCTAATGAAGATACATTGTGTTGTCTTGACATCTGACTTGGATCTTTCATTTTTGGGCACATGTACAAATGTTTTATAACCAAACACATGCAAGTGATCATAAGAAACATCTTTACCTTACCACACTCTGTTAAGAACATCAGCCTGCAAAGTAACAACAAGAGATAAATTAATAACATGTGCAACAATATATAAAGCCTCACCTTTAAAAGATCTAGGCAACTTTGTTTCTAAAAGCAAACATCTAACTCTCTTCATCAATGCCTTGGTCATCTTTTATGTTAGGCCATTCAGTTAAGGAGTTTTAAAAGGCATCCTCTGGTGTCTAATACCCTACTGTTTGTGGTATTCATGAAACCACAATATTCACCACCATTATCAAGACAAATACATTTCAGTTTCTTTCTTGTGTCTTTTTCAATAGAAGCCTGAAACTGTTTAAAGACACCAAGTACTTGGTCCTTAGTCTTCAAGACATAAACCCAAAGTTTTCTTGAATGGCCATCGATGAAAGTCGAAAAGTAAAGTGCACCACCAAATATATTTATCTTTATCGAACCACAGACATTTGAATGCACCATCTTAAGCAACGCTAATTTTTTGCAAATGGGATGACTCTTAAAAGAGACTTTATTCTATTTCCCAGCCAAACAGTGAGTACATTTTTCTAATCTTGCACCTTCAACCTTGAAAATAGATTCTTCTTGGTTAAACAATTAAGTCCATTCTCACTATGTGACTAAGCCTCTTATGCCATAACTTTGAAGAGTTGTCATTGTTAATTGCATTAACAATATCAGTAGAGACTAAAAGCTTGGTTAGCACAAACCAGAACGCCTTTTTCCACATCTCATAATCAAAGAACCTTTAGTGAGTTTCCATTTTCCACCACTAAAGGTATTAAAATAACCCTTATCATCAAAAACACCAACAGGAATCAGATGTAAATAGATGTTTGGTGAGTGTTTAACATTGTTTAAAAATAGTTTTGTCATAATACTAGTTTCCACACAAACAGTTCCAACGCCAATCACCCTTGACACACCATTATTACCATCCTTAAAACCTCTTAATCACCCATGGTATAAAATGTGAAGAAATCCCTCTTTGATGTCACATAGGAACCAAAGCCACTATTGACAAACCAGCTTGTCTCATCACAAACAACATTAATCAAATTTTTATTGAGAACAGTCACAAGATCTTCTATAGTAATGGTGGGAACACAATCATCATTGTCACTATCTTTGTTTTCTTGCTTGCCCTCATTGTTCTTGTTCTCTTTTTTTAATTGACAACAAAATATATTGATATGTCCCTTTTTACCACAATGATGACATTCGAGATTTTTATACTTAGACTTTGATTGACTTTTATTCTTGCTTTTACCTCTATTGTTTCATCCTTGATCCCTTTCTTTGTTTCTCCCCCTATTTTCAGTAACAAGGACCTTAAAACTTTGAAGTTGATGCCTCTTGAGTTCTTTGTCTCACCTCTTCATTTAAGACAGTAGTTTTTACATAGTCCATGGTAACAAAACCACTAGAAGCAAAACTAGTCAAAGTCACATGGAGATTTTCCCAAGAATCAGGTAGAGTATTAAGCAACCAAAGTTTTAAATTTTCATTGTCAAATTTGACACCCATGCCAAACAGCTAGTTAAAACACCTTTGAAATTCACTCAAATGATCAAAGATAGAACTACCTTCCTTCTACCTCAAATTCATAGTCTGTTTCAACAAAAAGAATTTATTATTGCAGTTTTAAAGGCATACAAGGTCTCAAGCTTTTCCACAAAGTTTTGACATGTGAATCATTGGCAATATGATTCAAAACATTGTCATCTATCCATTATCGAATAAAATCATAAACCATCTCATGCTCGAAAGCCCATTCATCAGAGTTAGTCTCAAGTTTTTAAGTAGCAAATATTGGTAAATGTAGCTTTTTCACATATAGTAAATCTTTCATCTTTCCTTTCCACTTATGATAATTTGTGCCATTCAACTTGGTCATTCTATTATAATTAGGCTCCGTATTTCTATCAAGCTAAACCCACAAATAAGGAATCTGTTTTGATACTAGATTTTAGGAAAAGGTATTGATATAACGCAAGCAACGATACAAAATAAAGCTTTTCCCGCTTGAAAGAACCTGTTAAGAGCAAATATCTAACCAACAAAAATATCTCAAACAATAGATATAGTTATGAATGCACGAAATAAAACCACAAGAAAACACACGATTTTTTAAACATGGAAAAGGAAAACAAGAAAACCCCCTCAATGTGAGAGGTAAAAACCACGAAATCTAGTCTAGAAAAGTAATTCATTATAAAAGATCAATGAGTACATCAAAGAGTCATCCAACAATTCTAGAACTTACAACAACCCTTACTCATTATCAACAAATGGAAATCACCAGGCAACAATACATAAAACCCAAAATAAAAGGTATCACAGCCCAACAAATAGAAAAGAGAAAAATGCAATTTGACCATACAAATTGAAGCTCACAATATCAAAAACATCACATTGAAATTTCATCAAAATTGGACTCTAAATCACCTTCTGATCGATACCACAAAGCAAGCTAAAAATTTTCTCCTAATTCTTTTTTTTCGACACTTTTTTCTCACTTTAAAAAAAAAAAAACAAATCTCTAATCCTAAAAAGCATAAGCCCCCCTTTTTTTTTATTCATTTAAGTTGTGGGTTCCACTTAAGGAGGACCCACAACAAAAGGAAATTAATAGAGGAACAAGATTTGTTTTGATAAATGACGCATTATATTCATATAAAACAACCATTTTTATACAGAGTGGAAAGTTACATGCATAACACTTGTCAAGGCATGGATTACAAGTGTTAATAAGTTAAAAAGAAGTTAACAGGCAATAACTCCACATCTAGATTGATTTAACCAGCAATGAACACTTACAAACATACTTGTACTAAGTATTGATACGACACATGTTGAACACACATACCATGCAAGCATTATTCTTAACACCCCTCCTTAATGCTTGCATTCTTCACCATAAGCATTCTCAATTATGTCCAAACTTAGCCTTGGAGAATGGTTTCTCATAATGTTAATAGCTTGATCATCATACGAGCAATATTATATGAGAATTTCACCTTTTTTTTGTACATCCCTCAAGGCATGATATTTTACATGACTGTGTTTAGTTCTCCCATGAAAGATTGGATTTTAGGCTATTGATATGGCAAATTTGTTGTCCACAAACACTTTGTTAGGATTTATCAACGACATTCCTAGATCAAATAGAATTTTTCTCAATCATATTCCCTAATTTGTAGTTACAACAACTGCTACTTACTTGGCTTTTGCTAAGGATTATGCCATTGATTCTTGCTTGTATGAATTCCATGAAAACACTCCATTTTCAAGAGTCAATACATATCCAAATGTACTTTTTTAGTATCATCAATACTACCTCCCCAATCATTGTCAAAAAATCCCACAAGTTCAACTGTTTTAACCTGTATGAATGTGACACCATAACTTTCCATACCTTTTAGATACCTTAAAATCCTTTTGGCTATTGTAAAATGTGGTTGACATGGCTGTTGCACAAATTGTGACAAGCAACTGATGGAAAACATAAGTTCTGGCTAAGTTGAACATATATAGAGAAAGTAACCTATTAAACTTCTATATTCACTGGGATTGTAGAGCATGTTACCAAAGTTAATTGAAATTTTCTCATTAGCATTAAGAGGAGTTTCAGTTGTCCTACAATTACTCATGTTGAATCATTTCAAAACCTCTGTTATATAATTTTATTGAGTTGGGTGAATACCATTCCTAGTTTATGGCACTTCATTGCTAACTTAAGTTTACTAATTCCATCTATGTTTGCAGCTGTTATCAAGAGATTATCAACATATAATGACACTATTAAAGAATTCGCAGTACATCCCATCACATATAGTGTGGCCTTATTCAAGCTTTTGTGGAATCCTTTATTCAGCAAATAAGAGTCAATCCTACGGTACCACAAACATGGTGCTTGCTTTAACCCATATAAGGCTTTATGCAAGCTATACACCTTGTTTTTATTAGCTTATACTTCAAATCCTATGGGTTGTTCCATATATATCTTTTTATTCAGTTTGCCATTTAAAAATGCAGACTTAACATTTAGCGAAAGACTTTCCAACCATGAGCTGTTGATAGTGTCTAGAGAAGCTTGATAGCATCCAATCTTGCTACAAAAGCAAAAGTATCAAAATAATCCACTCATGACATTTGAGAAAAAACCTACGCTACGAGTCTCGCTTTGTATTTTTTTAGAGAACCATCTGTATTCATCTTCTTCTTAAAGATCCATTTGATGTGAATCACTTGTTTATGTTTTGGTCCATCTATAAGAGTCCAAGTCTTGTTTTTCTCAATCATTGCAATTTTTTCTCTCATAGCAGATCTCTATGCCTTGTGAAATACAGCTTCATCAAATGAGGTAGGTTTTGCTATTGCAACTTGACACTTTTTGTATATGTTTTGAGTAGAGTGAGAACCCATACAAAAGTTTCATCAGTAACCTTATCCAGATCAAGTTCACCACTGTCATCATTCTAACTTTGAACAACAGCACTTGATTATTTGATTTTCTTCTTATTTCAAACCCAATTGAGTTGTTCATCAAATGTGACATCTCTGCTAATGGAAATATTTTCGAAGTCAATCTAATATATGTGATAGGCTTTTGATTGCAGGTTGTACCCTATAAATATTCCTTTCACCACTTTAAACTGCAATTTATCCCTTAGCACATTAGGGACAAGCTAATAACAAAGGCACTTAAAAAATGTAGATGACTTGATGGTTTTCTTTCGAGTCAGGCTTCAAACGGAGTCACAATTCTTAAAGCTTTTGTGGGGAGAATGTTCAACAAATATATAGCTGTATTCGCTACTTTCACCCAAAAGCTCTTTGGTAGCTCCTTTTCAAATAAAAAAACACTTGATCATCTTTATCATAGTTATGTTTTTTCTCTCACTAACTCCATTTTGTTAAGGAGTGTAAAAAGCTATGAGTTGACATTGAATGCTTTCTTTCTCAAGATATTGAGAGAACTCTAAAAACTTGTACTCTCCACCATTGTCAGATCTAAGACTTTTAATTTTTCTCCCAAATTATTGTTGTACTTAGGCCTTAAACTTCAAAACAAAATTAAACACTTTGGATTTATGTTTCATAAAATAAATCCAACACATTCTGGAAGCTTCATCAATGAAGATTAAGAAGAACTTGCTTCCATTTAGATATTCTTCACTCATAGGGCTTTTTATGTTAGTGTGCACTAGTTCAATCTTTTGGGTTGCTTTACTTAATCAAGTAGAGGGAAAAGGCTTCCTAGTTGATTTCCTAAACTAACATGTATTACAAACTTGGTTTGATTTGGTTAAGGAAAACAAATTCTCCATCAAGCCTAACATGCTAGCCTATAGCAAGGAACTAAGATCACAATGCCTAAACCATTTATACCTAAGGGTTGTCATATTCGATTTTACCTTAGAAGCTAGATAATTGATAACTCTATGATATAGAGTTATTTGAGCTTAATTTTGATAGTAATTTAGCTTAGTTCTTTTAGTAATGCATAGAAATTAGTAGGTTTTATTTAATTATTTTAAATTAGTTAATTTAGGTGAGTCAATCTAATCTTAGTTAATTTTATACTTAATTTGGTGTTAATGTGATTAAGATAGGTTGTTATTGATTTATTTGTTCTTTTGTAAGTCTTTGATGGAAGAAGAATTTTAGTGGAAGAAGAAGAACAATTTTAAAGTGTAGACCTCCACTGCACATGTTTTGGTATTTTAACTATAAATCTCTCTAAAGAGCTCCAAATGAAGTAATTCTTGAACCATTGGAAAGGTAAGAGAAAATGATACAATTTTCATATTTACCACTTGACCCATTTCGATCTGAAAAGTGGTTAAAAATCTTATTGAAGTTGATACACTATAGTAGTCCTTGAGCAATTATGATTTCTGCTAATTAATTGGTCGAGGCTGTAACCCATGTACTCTGATGAGGAAATCCTAATTGGAATTGACTCCTTCACCCAACTTGACCTAACTTCAAAGTACTATAAAAACAACCTTTTCCAAGGACTTTTAAAAGAGAGAACAAAACACCAAATTGAGAGCTGAAAATCAAGCCATAAAATTAAAGAAAAGTCTCGTTGGAGCTAAAGAAGAAATTCAAGAAATCAAGAAGATTTGGAGATCAAGAATTCAACTCATTGGGTTCCTTTTATCTTTTTGTTGTTATTTTATTTTCTTGATTTTAGTTTTGATGATTAGCTTTAATTTGATGATGATATGTGACTTGATGAGGAACTAAATTGTTTATATAAAATTATGATTGAACTCAATATGTAGTATGTTTTAGTTATCTTTCTTTTGCTTATATTTGATGGATTTAAGTTGCTTATTTTATTCTGATATTAATGCTTCTAATTGCCTGATCTCCAATTAGATTGAATTGGAAACCTAGGTTAAACCTTGACAAAGGAGATTTAGGAAAACCTTGAATAGAATAACATATGATCAAATGTACAAAGTTGATTAGGTGATTTAATTTTCATATAGGGTAGACATACACTTATAAGCCATACGTAGCCTAAATTAGAGCACAAACTTAATGATCTTTCTTCAATTTAATTTGCATAGACATATAGTAAATTAATTAGGAGATTTATTTTTATGAGAAACTCAATAGAGGCTTATAAATAATTTAGGACTTTAGGTTAAAAACTTAATCCATTAATCTGAGTTAAAAGAGAGAGACAATATTTAGATGAAGTATTGAGTGATATCATAATCTTAGATCTGGTAATCACTAGAAGTTAATAAAATAATTTTGCTAATATATTTTAGATTAGTTATTAGTTTGATTAGTTTTAATTTTAATTTTAATTGTTTGGATAAAATTAGGGTGTGTTAATTTTAGTAGTTAACAGTAGAAATTAAAATAACTCTCTATGGGAACAATACCCTACTTTATCATTATATTACTTGTTAACGATACGTGTACTTGTGTGAGAGATCAACAACAATAATAAACATCTTCCTAACTCATAGGAAAGCATTTTCTTTTCATGGTAACATTTATAACAAACTCACCCGATGGATCATATACACAATACATGATTTATCTTTAAAATGCAAGACATAACCATCATCCACCATTTAGCCTACACTTAGGAGATTTTGAGCATTATCAGGAACAAACAACAATTTTGTGACATACTTGATTCCCAGAGAGGTTTGAATGATGATTGTACCTTTCCCTACTGTATATAGATACTTGCCATCGCCTATTTCAACACTAAATCAATGTATAGTATCAAGTTTAGTAAAGAGCTCCTTGTTAGAAGTCATGTGATTTGAACAACCATTGTCCAACAACCATTGATTCAAGTCAACTATCTTAAGTCATGTTAAGGTCTTGAACAATTGCTCTTCAGCAACATCAACCTTCTCATTTGCTTAGGGTGCCTAATCATGCTTTTTTGGTTTATTTTTACATACCTTCTCAATGTGACCTTATTGGTTACAGGCACGACACTTTACACTGGGTTTAAACTAATAGTAGGCCTTTGAATGATTCATTTTCTTCCAATGAGAACACATCTAGAACTAGTTTTTCTTCCTATGAGTTTTGTTATATTGAACCCTTTCTTTTTCTTTCTCCTTCTAATTAGTTTAGCCTTTTTTTATGCTTGACTCACCTTCAACTTTCCCTTTCATCTTTGTTAATAAAGTGTTCTCAATTGCATTATCAACTCACATTGCTCTCTTTTTCTTTATAGCTTCGAGTGTTTTCACTACATAAGTAAGAATTAAAGTTGAGAAGTCTTTTGACCCTTCTAATGATAAAATCATAGATTTAAATCTTTTTGGTAGAGACACAAGGACCTTTTGGACTACACGACTTTCAAAAAAAATTCTCTCCCAATAATTGCACCTGGTTCACCATTCGCATGGTTTTGTTAATGTATTCTTTAACATTTTCAGTGTCCTTCATTCTCAAGGTCTCAAACTCCCTCAATAAATTTATCATCCGTATCTGTTTTATCCTTTTTAAGCCTTGGAATTCCTAATTAAGTTTGTCCCATGCATCGTTTGTTGATTTGGATCCCATTATCTTTGTAAATATGGCATCTGAAATAGCTCCATAAATACATGCTAATGCTTTGTAACGCTTAGCAACTTCTGTGTTATGTTGCTTAATCTGTGTGAGGGTTGTAGTCTTTCTCATGATAGATACCTCACCCCCAGTGTCAAGCCCAGCTCTATAATATACTTGCCATGTCACTCATGTACTTGATAGCATGTCTGCGTACTTGGATGCCTTGAAAAATTGTTAAAAGTCGATATTGTACCTAGTGGTACAATTAAGTTGATTAAAGCCTCGAACTAGTCTAAATAGAGATTTTAGGATGTATTTGGGAGTTATTGAACCCTAAAATGTCTTAATATGGTGATTTGGAGTTCGAGGATTGATTTTGAGTCTAATTGGAAATTTTTATAATGTAGGGGTAAAATGGTCATTTTACCACCCAAGGGCAAAATTGGAATGTTGGAAGAGATGTTTGACCAAGTTTGACTAGTTGGAACATAATTTGAATTTGAGAAGTGAAAATTTTCAATTCCGAGCATAAGGGCAAAACGGTCATTTTAAGTGTCCACGAGGACGTAATTGGAATTTTTGAAATTTTACACCACCATGACACTTGTCAAGCCCATGAATTTCACCTATTATCATTTTTATATCTTGGATAATTAAGGTATTATATGTGGTGGTTAGAGAATGCTTAATTGTTAAGTTTTAACCATGGACCAATCAAGTGGCGACATGTGTCAAGTTTTTTTTTTTTTTATAATTTCCTTTATAAACCAGCATAAACCTTTCCCAATTCACTCTTCATTGTCGTGGAAGCCAAAGAACAAAGGAGGAAAGAATAGAAAAACTCTAAGGAGGAAAAATTCAAGAGAAATTCATTAGATTTCCAAAAAACGAAGCGATCGAAGTTAAGATTTCGCGATTTAACTTAAGATCTACCTTACCCATGCTTTCTTTTTCAATTTTTATGGTTGAAACTCAAGTTTTCATGATGAAAGCATGCTGGCCGAATCAAGGGGGGAAGGATTTGAGGATGGGTTTTGCTAGATCTCATGTTATTTAGGCGTTTTTAGTGTTTTGTGATATTCGGTATGAAAAACAAGTACGAAAATAACATGTTCTTCATCAAACCCTAATTGGCCGAATTCTATAAGGAATATTTTGAAGATGAATTTTGTCATATTCATGTTATCTAGTTCGTATTTGATGATTTGTGATGTCGGATATTGAAAACGGTTATCGAAAAGTATAGTTCTTTTAGTAAACGATTTGAATGATAATGAGAAAATTATAGTAAATGGACTTAGAATTGATTTCTAATGAGGTATACGGACTTATTAGAGTACCGATAGTGCAATTAATCTATTTGGAGTTGAATTGGATGTTTTGGCTAATTAAATAGTGTATAGTGCGAGTTAGGTAGAATACCATTTCAGTCCAACAACAATTGAACCTACGTAGAACACCATCTTTAAGTGATTATTCGAACACTTCTCATTCAATTTCATACATTCATAAAGAGCCTGAAATAGTTTTATAACAATTTGGCACAAATATATTGAATTACTTGTTATGTATTATGCATAGGCGGTGAGCCCTCTGGTAAGGGTAAGGATATCGTACCCGAGGACTAGGAGTAGGAGTACTCCCGTTATTGTGAGTAATCAGACGATCATCTTAACTATCTAAAGTAGTTTATACTCCTTTTTATGATTTTAAAGAATAATGAACTTAAATTGTAAACTATTATATTTTATAACTGAAGTGTTGGTTAATTGAAATGAGATTCATAATTTGGTTTGAAATTGAATCCTGATTTTGGAAATTGAGTAAGTGGAGACTATATACTTGTGTTATATATATGTTTTGACTATTGTTAGTTATGCCGACCCTGCTTTGTAATAAATGTATCGGCATAACGGGATTTGTATTTGACATATGGTTTGAATTAATGGCTTATGACAATGTGACGGCATGAATGGCTGGATTTGTGTTTGTTTGGAATGTATGAACTGTTTTGTTTTACCTTGATAGGCTGGGTAATATCATATTAGCCATGTCATATTGTCGAAATTTTTATTGATTTGGTGGGGTAATTGATTAGCTTACTACAGTGGGCAGGTTTTCGTGGACCAGCCTATTAGAGGGGCACGGCAAAACCCGTCATATTTTACCCTAGTATGAGAGACACGGAGGGTATCTCCTAAGGTAGTTTAGAGTTCACTTTACACCGAACCACCACGTGAGGGTGAAACTCAGCCAACTTCAAGGAACGACTATATTTTTAAACGTAAAAACATGTTTTATGTGTATATGTTAATTTAATATCCTTGGCGAACTCGGTTGGATGCCCGGTGCAAGGTGTCATCAAGTACGAGTTTTGGCACGAGCCAATTTTTAAGAGAGTCATAAGCCTTGTTGATTATTTTTGATGAAATGTAATTATTTTATATGGTTGAAATGAGTTTTAATGTTATGAATTATATTATGAAGAGATGTTTTAATTGTCTCAATTTACTCGACTTTAGATGTTAAAGATGAACTTTGCTTACTCATTGGGTTTATAAAAACTCACCTCCTTTTTTTCACCCATTTTAAGTTCAGAGCAGTTTGTAGACAGTCAATTTTGTCGAGGGTTTGCTTTTGGATTTGCACCCTTAGAAATCGTAGGCCTACAGTCCTATTTATTTTTTTTATTTTGGGGCTTACATGTCATTGTAAAATATTTTTGCATACCCTGGCGCTGTGTGCTATTATGTATATGAATTTATTTTGTTATTACGCTACAGTAATTGTTTACGTAGAATTTTATAAATATTATTTTATATAAAAATGGAATATTTTATCTAATATTTTTATTTAGTTCTATTAGTTATAACTTCACTTTAAAAAGATGATTTAGACACCTAGATTTATTTTTTTATATGAAATGTATATTTTTCATTCATATACTGTATTTTTAACAGGTTTCAAAATTTTTGGATAAAATGACCAAAATACCCCTATGCTGTAGAAATTACTTTTTGATTGTCTTTGATTTGAAAATCGTCTATATTCCTTTAAAACATGATATTTAGTAATCGTTGATCACAAAGGAGGCGAAAAACTGATGCTAGAGCCTTGCAAGGTTTCGGTTGACATTTCGGGTAAGATTTGTTTATCAAGACATCGTGGCGGTTGTCACGGGCTCGAAAAGAGTACTGGGTCATGACATCCAGATCCTATGACATCCCAAATGTCATAACTATGAAGATAGGCTTCCATTTTAACTGAGCAAATTGCATAATTCTCGACATTAAAGTTTGGTGAAGATTGATGACTAAGAATATCGCTGGAGACCATTTTACAAGTATGATGGTTTTCTTTAGGTTTTGGAAAAATGGCTTTTTGATTATCTTACAAAAACAATCCCTTAACATCCAAAATAGGCTCTTGATACCATGAAGATAAAATAAAGACAGAGATAAGGCTACTGTATGTAGCCATTGTTAATGAACTAGAAAAGAAATTAATAAAGGAACAAGATTTTAGTTTTGATGAAAAATACTTTATTCATATAAAACAACCATATTTATACACATAGTATCACGACCCGGAACTCCCCATCGGGCCCGTGACAACTGCCACGACGTTCTGATAGGCACTCATTACCCTGAATGCCGATCGAAACCTTGCAAGGCTTAGCATCAGCTTCCGCATCTCTCCAGTGAGCGACAGTTATTAAATCTCGCATTTCAAGAAATCATAAGTCTTTTCCAAATCAAAATAATAAAATATTATTTTCTAGCTCACAGGGGCATTTTCGTTATTTTTTAAAAAAAATACCAAAACTCGCCAAAAACATGGTGTAAAAGCTAAATATGTTCATACATACTTTAAATCAAATAATGAAAGTATAAAATTACTTTTATAATAACACGTGGGCCCCTAACTAGCCAACAAGGTGCGAGTCTGTGAACCTATAATTTTGTCTATGCAAGGCTAACTAAAGTCCTTGATGCAATCGGCTATCTACCGGCTATCCCAAGCCTGAAATGTGGAGAATTGAGGGTAGTGAGATTATAAAATCCCAGTGAGTAAACAGACACCATCTAAACTATCTAAAAGCGAGTAAATGGAGATGAATTAAAATATTCTTTTCCAATATATGTTTCATAACATGAATATTCAGTTTACTCAATTAATCAACATGGCTTATATATCTCACAAAACTTGGCTCCTATCAAAATCATTCTCACGGATACCTTCGTCAAGATATCCCACTGAGACCGCCAAGGCTATTAAAAATCATATTTCGCATAAAACACATTTTTCGTTGAACATCACAATGTTCCTTGGCGTTGGCTGAGTCTCACTCTTACGTGGTGGTTAACGTGAAGTGCACTCAAAAAGCCCACCTCAAGAGATACCCTACGCCCCTCTACGACCGAGGTGAGAATATAAAGGAGTTTACCGTGCCCCTCTAATAAGCTGGTCCACGAAACCCCCTACCACTGCAATAGCTAATCTTTAATCCACCAATTGATCAAATCTCAATGGCACAACATGGCAATTACATTACTAACCAATTTATCAAGGCAAAACAGACAATTCATATTTTTCAACACAAGTATAAATTCAGCCAATCATGCCAATTTATCACAAGCCATTTAATTCAAATCATAATTTTACAACACAAGTAGGCAGTCTCCAATTACTCTATTTTCAAAACCAGTATTCGATTTTCCAGAAAATTTATAAAATCATTTTATAAAATCACAATTTCTCCTAAAACATAGCAATTTACCATTTAAACTCATTTTCTATAAAATTACACAATTGTATAAAACTACTCTAGATAATTAAGACGATAATAAGTTCACTCATAGTTTCCGAAAACTAAATTCGGGTACTCCAACTATTACTCTTCGGGTGCGATTTCTTTGCCTTTGCCAGAGGATTCGCCACCTTGACAAATTGCACAATTAAGAGGTTTACTACTTTGATACTAAACCAAAATAAACTAATTTATACTACTAATGCATGATATGAAGTGCAAAATGTCTAAATTTTGCCTAAACGCGATGTTAGCCTATTTCGATCTTTTACCCGATAAATCGATATACGCGTCCATTTAAACTCCAAATTAATTTTTTTCAGTTTCTATACCTCAATTGCACCCAAATTGACTTAATGTCCCTCAATGTGGTGCAAATTATCAGTCTCGACAGCAAATTACGAAAATACCCCTAGTGGGTAAAAATTTATATTTTTGCTCTGAAAATTCCCATTATTTTTCTAGGCTCATAATTCATCATAATTCCTCAAATAAACATCAAGATCAGCAGCCAATATTCCCCTAGAAAATTCGGCATAATGGGTTTCAATGGGAGAAAATTATTTCTCTAGCTTATTTTTGCTATATTTCAATATAGCCTAACTAAAATCACTTAATTCAATTAAAATCAACCAAAACTCAAGCTCAAAACTCATCCATGGAGGTTTGGCCAGCCTGGGTGTCCATACCCACTTTCTAATTTTGCATGGAAATGAGAAAAAAATGCATGGGTAGTGAAAATCACAAGAAAAATCAATGAAATTTACCTTTTTAATGCTTGATTTCTTGATTTCTGTTGATTTTCTCCAAATTTTTCAGCTAGGGTTCTTATTTCTTTTCCCCCTTTTCTCTCCTGGTTTGGACGGCTTGAAGAAGATGAGAATTCTGGAAATTTTGGCCTTTTTAAAGGCTAAATAATATAATATTATTTTATTTATTTTTTTTTTGTTTTATTAATTCCTTAAATTCTAGCCATCCATTTGCTTAGATAAAATTTTCAGACTTATCCAAAGTCTTGGTGGAGTAATTTTTAAAATTTACACTTTTACCCTGTAAAAGTCAAAAATTACATTTTTGCCCCAAAAACTGAAAAATGGCCCATAGACATATTTTTCATCCCTTCTACTCATACCATTCTCCAAATTGTCAAATGTGATCTAAATTCTCTCAAAATCACAAATTTTGTTCGCGGGTGAAAAAATTACAATTTTACCCCTACACTCCAGAAATCACCGGAATTAAACTTTTTCACTGCCAAACCCTCAAATTATACTCCAATACACAAATCATACTCCAATAAGTTAAATGGGGCCAAAAAAATCCTTTTTAAAAAATTTTCATTTTGTCCCCAAGTGGCAAATGACCATTTTGCCCCTAGATAGTGAAAATTTCGATTTGACTCCAAATTGATCCTCGAACTCCAAATTACCATTTTCAATCATCCCTGAACTGTGAAACTCTTAATTTTACCTTAAAATTCCTATTTGAACTAGTTCGAGGCTTATTCGACTTAATGGTACCATTAGGGGCAATATTGTCTTTTAACAATTTCTCGAAATTCCTAAATATGCAAACATTCGATTGAGCATGTAAATGACGTCGTAATTATTTTATAGAACAGGTTTGACACATAGTGGGAAGTTACATGGATAACACTTGTCTAGGCTTGGATTACAAGTGTTAATAAGTTAAAATAAGTTAACATGTAATAACATCTATATTGAATTAGCTAGCAGTGAACATGTACGAACATACTTGTACCAAGTATTGATATGACAAACATTGAAGACATGGACCATGCAAACATTATTCTCAACAGCTTCTTAATCAATGGAAAAACTTAATCTCCTCAAAAGGGCAAGAACAACAAGCAAGAGAGGGCATCTAACAATGCCAACAGAAGCAGACCAAAAAAATGCAGTTTTAGTGTCTATAGACGTAACCGCTATTTTTTTCCTGGGCTGATACAGTAATATTCATAGAAAATTTAGCCACAAGAAAAACAAGCATGATAGTTAACATCATCATGTTCGCAAATATACAAATGACATTATTATTCAAATACGATCATGTTTGCATGTATGGCTTAATTTAAAACTTAATACTTATAATAATAGGTCTTTTAAGATTAATGAAAATTTTGGATTAATAATGTGTATTGACCTAACAAAATTATAAAGTTATCATTATCATCTGAAGGCAACTTAAGGAACACTCTAGTATTCCGAGGCAAGTCCATTGTCCACGATAAAATTATTTATGCTAATATAAGGTTAAAAGATAAGTTTTTGCACTACATTAGTGATAACTTTGCCTCATATTTAAAGCTTTATATATAATATATATATATATATAAAGCTTTAAATATGAGGCAAAGTTATCACTAATGTAGTGCAAAAACTTATCTTTTAACCTTATATTAGCATAAATAATTTTATCTTTATATTATATATATATATATATCTCAATTTGAANTATTAGCATAAATAATTTTATCTTTATATATATATATATATATATATCTCCCAATTTAACACTAAAAACAAACTCCACAACACCCAAAAATAGATGAAGATAACTTAATTAAGATTCTTTTAAGTCAAGTTTCATGATATTCTCTATTTAAATTGACTTAAATAAAATTTAAGATTGATAAATTGATAGAGTTCAAATTGTATATGAAAAATTAATTAATAATAGCATCAATCTATACATAAAATCAATATTTATTGAATAGTGAAATTTTGTCAAAATTATTAATTAAAAAAATTTTATTTAACTAAAATATCTAGACATATCCAAATAATTTGAAATGTTGTATACTTAATCTATCTAACAAGATCTTTACTTGATTTTTTTTTAATTTCAAATTGAATTTTTATTTGATCATTTGTAATAAAAAATTTCATGAAACTTGACCTAAAAAATTTTACTCAAAACAGATAAAGAATAATAGCATTGTTATGAAAGTATAATTTAAAAGAACAAATAAAGATAATTTGAAAAAACAATTAAAGAAAAGAAAGAAACTATTTAGAGGGAGAGAAGATATGATATTGAAATGTGTGTTTACAAATGAATTAAGAAGGCCTATTTATAGGCAAATAACCCCCTTATCTTGATGGAATTTACAAGATGAAGGTAAAACTTAGGGATTAGATAGATTAAATCCTAATCCAATCTAATTTATATCAAATCTAGATATAGATAACATAAATGGATATTCACAAAAATATTCATAACATTCTCTCTTGAATATTCATTGTATTACGAATATGTCTCATTAAAACCTTATAATGAAAAAACCTAATGGTAAAAAATCCGAGTGAAGGAAAAAGAATACATAATTATTTTTAAGAATATGCTTTTGAAATACTGTCTCATTAAAAACCTTATCAAGAAAAACCTAATGGGAAAAGCCTTGATGAAGGGAAAGAGTATGGTGCTTATTTTACTCTTCCCGATGACTACTTTATTTAAAATCTTTAAAATAGTGCGTTCCGATCTTTTGTACCAACTTTTCAAAAATTACAATAGGAAGGGCTTTAGTAAACAAATCTGCTAGATTGCCACTTGAACAAATTTGTTGAACAACAATATCACCATTTTCTTGAAGATCATGAGTAACAAAGAATTTTGGCAAAATATGTTTTGTTCGATCGCCTTTAATGTATCATTCCCTTAACTATGCTATGCAAGCAGTATTATCCTCCTATAATGTTGTTGGAATTTCTTTCTTAGTTGACAAGTCACACGTTTCTTGAATATGTTGAGTTATAGATCTTAACCAAACACATTCACAACTTGCCTCATGAATTGCTAAAATTTCTGCATGGTTAGAAGAAGTAACAACTATAGTTTGTTTTACAAAACACCATGAAATAGCCATACCTCCATACATGAATAAGTAACTTGTTTGGGATCGAGTTTTGTGTGGATCTAATAAATATCCTGCATCTGCATAACCAATTAGATATGATTTTAATGCATTTGAATAATATAAGTTCATATCCATTGTTCCTCTGAGATATCGAAGTATATGTTTAATTCCATTCCAATGTCTTCAAGTTGGAGAAGAACTATATCTTACTAACAAATTCATAGCAAATGATATATCAGGTCGTGTATTGCTAACAAGATACAGTAGTGCTCCAATTACACTAAGATATGGTACTTCAAGACCAAATAGTTATTCATTATCCTCACAAGATTGGAAAAGGTCTTTTTTTCACATCTAATGATCTTACAACTATTGGTGAACTCAATGGATGTGCTTTGTCCATATAAAATCATTTTAGCACTTTTGCTATATAATTAGATTGATGGAAAAAAATTTCATTTGTTAAGTGTTCAATCTGAAGATCCAAACAAAACTTAGTTTTTCCAAGGTCTTTCATCTCAAATTCTTTCTTTAAGTAATCCACAGATTTTGATAACTATTTAGGAGTTTCAATAATGTTTAAATCATCAATATAAACAACAATTATCACAAATTCATATCCGAATCTTTGTATAAAAACATATGGGCATATAACATCATTTTTATAGCCCTATTTCAACAAATATTCACTAAGACGATTATACCACATGCGTCGGGATTGTTTTAATCAATATAAAAATTTATTTAATTTGATCGAATAAATCTCCCAAGAATTTAAATTTTGTGCTTCAGGCAACTTAAATCCTTATAGGATTTTCATATAGAGATCATTATCAAGTGAGCCGTATAAATAGACTATAACTACATCCATTAAAAGCATTTCAGGCTTTTCATGTATTGCCAGACTAATTAAATATCGAAATGTAATTGCATCCACCACAAGAAAATATATCTCTTCATAATCAATACCAAGTTTTTGGGCAAAACCTTGTGCGACAAGCCATGCTTTATATCTCACAATCTCATTTTTCTCATGTCGTTTTTGATGGGTTTGGCTATGGATGGCATGCTCAAAATACGCAGCGAAAAGAAAATTAAAAACTTTATAACTAAACAACAAAATATGCCTCCACCCATGGATCACCTTGGTGATATTTAACACATAAAAGCGCAAAATAAATTATTATTTAGAAAGTTCCCTTGCCATGTAATTTTGTAATCATGATGGCACTTTCTGAAGTAATCCCGCGAACACCATAATGAGCAAAAACCCTAGCCAATCAAGTGCTTAGCCTCCAATAAGCTAATGTTAACCAAGAACTGATAGGATATGTCCTCTAAAACACTTGAGGTGATGATTCCTATCTTGACCACTCATTTGCCTTCACATGCTTCATACTATACCCAAAAGCATCTTGTTTTGGCATCCTTGGTTAGGCACCTATAAGGATGAAATCAAAGCATAGCACTCCACACTTAAGACAACCTGATGTCTCAAGTTTAGGGAGTATTTACACAACTGACACATGAGAAGTGTTGCATAGACACTAAAGTGTATTACCAAATGCACTTCTCATGGCAGGTCATGTTCAGTGAACTTGCTCTCCTAGACAAACACCTATTTCTAGTTTTAAGTATCTCTATACTTTTAATCTATGAGATCGATTGCTTACTTCCAAAGTAAGGAACATAAAATACGTAAATCCTGACCTTATAAAATACTTGTCATGACATGCATGTGATGGATAGCATGTTTGCATGCTAGGAAAGCTCCTAAAATCGTTAAAAGTCGATAGTGTACTTAATAGTATAACTAAGTTGAACTAAGCTTCGAACTAGATCAAATAGAGAATTTAAGGTGAAATTGAGAATTTTAAAGTCCCAGAATGACTTTAAATGGTGATTGGGAGTTCGAGGATCGAATTGGAGTCAAATTAGAAATTTCGCTATCTAGGGGTAAAATGGTAATTTTGCCACTCGAGGACAAAATGGGAATTTTTTTGAAAGATTTTGATCATATTTGACTTATTGGAGTATAATTTGAGGTTGAGAAGTGAAAAATTGTAATCCCGGTATTTTTCAGAGCATAAGGGTAAAATGGTAATTTTGCCACCCTAGGGGCAAAATCGTAATTTTCCACCACCAGGACACTTGTCCAGCACATGGTCTTCCCTTATCCTCATTTTGACCTTTGACTAATCATGTGGTGGAGAATGGAAGCATAATTATTAAAGTATAAAAAAAAAAGAAAAATGGACTAATAAGCATGTGACATGTGTCAAGTAAGGATATTTTATTATTTTCCATAAAAATCAGCCCATATTTATCCCATTTTCTCTTCATGTGGCCGGCCATAGTAAGAACAAAGAGAGGAAAGGAAAAACACAAAACCTAGGTGGGAAAATTGAAGAAAAAGTGTGGGATTTCAAGGAATCAAACAATCAAAGGTAAAATTTCTTGATTTTGACTTGTGATCTACCTTTCCCATGCATTTCTCCTTATTTTCCATGATTAAATTTCATGTTTTCATGGTGAATTCATGGCTGACCAAATGGGTATGGAGAGAGAATGAAGTTGGATTGATTTGATTCTAAGTTATGTTAGTGTTTTTAGTTAGTTTAACATATTTAGAAACAAAACAACAAGAAAAAAATTCTTTCTCTCGCATTACCCATAAGAGGTCGAATTTTCTAAGGAGAATATTGACTCTGAAATTGATGATATTTCATGATATTTTGGTGATATTTGATGTTTGGTGAGGCTAGAAATTAAATGAAAAATTTTGGTGTGAAAATCTGAAATTTTGCTCAATGTGTAGATATGTGTGATTATTGACTCGAGACTGATAAATTGAATCTTATTCATAGTCACTGAGGTAATTTAGGTATAATTGGAGTGTAGAAAGTGAAAAGAATTGATTTGAGTTAAATTAGAGATTTTAGTTGATTAGATCGAGTATAGTGTGACTTAGGTTGAATATTACATTTAAGCGATTAATCGGACATTTTGCATTCCATATCATGCATTGGTAGTCTAAATTAGTTTAATTTCAATTTAGTACCAATGTGGTGAATTTCTCGATTTTGTACTGTGTCAAGGTGGTAAGTCCTATGATAAAGGCAAGAGAATTGTACCCGAGGACCAGTAGTCTGAGTATTTTGAAAATCCCAACTCTAGACATTGTGAGTAACCTTAACATCATTTTAATTATCTAAAGTATGTTTTTATTCGATTTTGGTGAATTTTATGAAAATGAGTTTAAATGGTAAATTTTTATGTTTTGTAAACAAAATGTGTTTAAATGAAAAGACTTTATAAATTGTCTTGAAACAAAATAAGGATTTTGAAAATAGAGTAATTAGAGACCACTTGTCACGACCCGAAACTCCCATAGGGCCCGTGATAATCACCGCAACGTCTCAATAGGCACTCATTACCTCGAATGCCGATCGAAACCCCGTAAGGCTTAGCATCAGCTTCCGCATCTCCTCGGTGAGCGACAATTATTAAATCTCACATTTCAAGAAATCATAAGTCGTTTCCAAATCAAAACAATAAAATATTATTTTCTAGCTCATAGGGGCATTTTCGTCAGTTTTTTTCAAAAATACCAAAACCCGTAAAAAATATGGTGTAAAAGATAAATATGTTCATACATACTTTAAATCAGATAACTGAAGTATAAAATTACTTTTACAGTGACACATGGGCCCCCAACTGACCAAGAAGGTGTAGGGTTACAAACCCTTACTTTTTAGGATGCAACTCCGAGATTAATTCACGTCTTAATCAACTATCAACAAACTGTCCTGAGCCTGAAAAATGGATAGGAAGAAGGGTGAGATTATGATTACATAATCCCAGTGAGTAAACAGATACCATCTAAACTATCTAAAGGCGAGTAAATGGAGACGAATTAAAATATTCTTTTCCAATATATGTTTCATAACATGAATATTCAGTTTACTCAATTAATCAACATGGCTTATATATCTCACAAAACTTGGCTCTTGCCAAAATCATTCTCGCGGATACCTTCGTCAAGGTATTCCACTGAGACCGCTAAGATTGTTAAAAAATTCATATTTCGCATAAAACACATTTTTCATTGAACATCACAGCCGTTCCTTGGCGTTGGCTGAGTCTCACTCTCACGTGGTGGTTAACGTGAAGTGCACTAAAAAAGCCCACCTCAGGAGATACCCTACGCGCCTCTACGATCGAGGTGAAAATATAAAAGAATTTACCGTGCCCCTCTAATAGGCTGGTCCACGGAACCCCCCACCACTACAGTAGCTAATCTTTAATCCATCAATTGATCAAATCTCAATGGCATAGCATGGCAATTACATTACTAACCAATTTATCAAGGCAAAACAAACAGTTCATATTTTTCAATACAAGTATAAATTCAGCCAATCATGCCAATTTATCACAAGCCATTTAATTCAAATAATAATTTTACAACACAAGTAGGCAGTCTCCAATTATTCTATTTTCAAAACCAGTATTCGATTTTTCAGAAAATTTATAAAATCACAATTTCTCCTAAAACATAGCAATTTACCATTTAAACCCATTTTCCATAAAATCACACAATTGTATAAAAATACTCTAGATAATTAAGACGATAATAAGTTCACTCACAGTATTAGGAGTTGAAATACTCCTATTTTCAGTCCGCGGGTACAGTCCTTTACCCGTATCCAATAGCTCACCACCTAGCCATAATCCATGACACATATTCCAATTAAATTGTGTCTAACAGTCATAAGCTATTTCAGGCTCGATATATATATGCATGATATGAAATGAAAAATGCACGGGTAGCCATCTAGACCCGGTATTGTCCTAAGTCGATTTTTCATTCGATAAATTGGCCAATGCGTCCAATTTCACTCCAACTTGCTCCATTTCTTTTCCAATCCCTCAATTCACCATGCAAAACTAATTAACACACAATTAGGTAAAATTTATCTTCACTTTCTTCTTGGAACTTTTGGGCAACAATGGTACACTAACTCCGTGATTTTTCCTACTTAATTTTCTCTCCATAATTCATTAATTTCTACACCAAAAACTATTATTTCTTAATCAAATCACCTAGAATAACATCCCATTCTTCCTCATTATTTGCTTAGAGAATTTGGCTATAGATGGGTTCCAAACCTTTGGTGGTTTTCTTCACTTGTTTTCATGCTACACATCATTAATCACCTAAAAACACTAACATACCTAAAAATCAAACCAATCCAAGATCATTCTCTCTCCATACCCATTTTGACCAGCCATGAATTCATCATGAAAACATGTAATTTAACCATGGAAATTAAGGGAAAATGCATGGGTAAGGTAAATCACTAGCAAAATCAAAGAAATTTTACCTTTGCTTGATCAAATCCTTGAATTCTAACACTTTCTCTTTGATTTTTCCCACCTAGGGTTTATTCTTCCTTGGTTTCTCTTTTCTTCTGGTTTGGCTGATTACTATGGGAGAAATGGGCTGATTTTTTACCTTTTTATAAAGAAATAAAAACATGACACATGGCATTTCCTTATTGGTTCAAATTTTAAATATTTGACTTTTAATTCTTTAATTCTCCACCACACATTTCTCATGTTTATCTATTTTCATGATAAATAAAATTCCTTGGTCTTGACAAGTGTCGGGGGTAAAAATTTATCGATTTGCCCCCGGGGTGGAAAAATTACCATTTCACCCCTATACTCCAAATTATACCGAAATTAAAATTTTTCACTTCTAAACTTCAAATCATACTCCAATACTCAAATCATACTCCAATAAGTCAAATGGGGCCAAAAAATCTTTTCTAAAAATTCTCATTTTGTCCCCAAGTGGCAAATGATCATTTTGCCCATGGATAGTGAAAATTTTGGTTTGATTCCAAATTGATCCTCGAACTCCGAATTACCATTTTGAGTCATCCCTGAATAGTGAAACTCTTAATTTCACCTTAAAATTCCTATTTGAACTAGTTCGAGGCTTAATCGACTTAATGGTACCATTAGGGGCAATATCGTCTTTTAACGATTGCTCGAACTTTCTAAATATGCAAATATTCTATTGAGCATGTAAATGACGTCGTAATTATTTTATAGAATAGAGTTTGACACCACTGGTATGTTGTAAATTTATGATTGGAAATTGATGGCCTATGTTATATTGTTATTGTGTTGGCATGACTGATTGGGCTGTGATTTATGAATTGTATGAATTGTTTTATTTTACCCTTGCAGGCTAGGTAGTATTATATTAGCCCTGTCATGTTGTTAAAAGTTTATTATATGGTGGGTTTAGCTTGCTGTAGTGGGCGAATTTTGTGGACCAACCTATTAGAGGGGCACGAAATCCTGATATAAATATGTACCTCGGTCGGAGAGACGCGTAGAGTATCTCCTGAGGTATGGTTAGAGTCCACGTCACGTCGAACCATCTCTTGACGATGAACTCCACTAACGCCAAGGAACGGCTATGTTTTTCAAACTAAAAATATGTTTTTGTGTATACGAAATTTTTACAGCCTTGGTGGACTCGGTAAGATGCCTCGGCCATGGTATCCCCGAGAATGATTTTGGCAGGAGCCAAGTTTTTTTTAAAATACTCATAAGCCATGTTGACTATATTAAATGAAATGAATACTTATGTTATGAAAAACTTATTTGGATGAAATATTTTAATAGTCTCATTTTACTCAAACTTTAGATCTTTTGAATGATGTTTGTTTACTCACTGGGATTTTATAATCTCACCATCCTCATTTTCCTCCATTTCAGGCTCAGATTAGATTGTAGATAACTGATCTCATCAAGGACTACCGTTGGGTTTGCATTCTTCAAAGTGTAGGTTTATAGTCCTCTTTACTTTTGTTTATTCGGGGGCCCACTTATTATTGTAAATTAAATTAAATACTTTCGCTTACTGTATTACAATATGTATGAATTTATTTAACTTTTACGCTACAAAAATTATTTACGTATAACTCTAAAAATATTGTTTTATAAGAAAATAAAATATTTTACTTAACATTTCTTTTTGGAAAAAATGACTAAATACCCCTGTGAGACAAAAATTATTATTTTATTTGTTTTGAGTTGGAAACAGCTTAAAATCTTCTAGAACATGATTTTCGGCAATGGTTACTCATGGGGGAAATGAGATACTAATATTAAGCCTTGCGAGGTCCCGATTGGTATTTCGAAAAATGAGTGTCTATCGAGGTACCGCGACGGTTGTTACGGGCTCGACTGGAGTATCGAGTCATGACAGAATATACCAGTCTCTAAGCATCATTGATGTCCAATCTCAATGATACATTGACCAGGAATATTTTGAGATTATGCTTTGATGCATAAGAACCTCATAGTTGCAACCCATTACAGTTTCCTTGCAAGGCATATTAATCTCATGGACTTCATCCAATTAGAATTATAACTCATTATAGTTAATGTCTTATTGATGAAGGAAAACCTCTAATCATTCAACATGAATGATACTATTACATGATTGGAATCAAGCCTCAACCAATCCCAATTGGCTGCAGGGCTCATCCCAACAGTTTTCGCATAAATATCCATTTATGTCCCACTGGTTTTACGTCATTTGGTGTACGGACTATAGGTCTAAAAACTGTATGTTTTGCAAGTGAATTCAATTCCATTTTGATTTCATCTTTCCACATTGGCCAATCATTTTTATGTCTACATTCTTCAACAAATGTAGTTTCAAGATCCTCATTTTCTTTTATAATATTGAGCGCTACATTGTATGCAAAAATATTGTCAACGTTTATTGCATTCTGATTTCATCTTTTTTCCGTCATGACATAATTTATTGAGATCTCTTCATTGTCACTGATTTCAGGTACCTTAATTTCTTCTAGGATAATGTCAGGGGTCTCTTCTAGAGTTTTTGTTTCCTCTTTTTGACCATCTTAAATATTTAATTATTTTTTTTCAAGGATTTTTATCTTTGAAATCGATTGATTTCTCACACTTCTAGCGTGTCTTAGACTCATTAGCAATAGCAGATTTTTCTACATTAATTCTTATTGAAGAATTTGCAGCTGGTATATGAGATTTAGTTACTCTTTTTAGGTCAGCAAATACGTTTGGCAACTGATTTGCTATATTTTGCACATGAATTATCTTTTAAACTTCTTGTTCACATTGATTTATGAGAGGATCAAAACTAGATAATGATAACAAATTCCAAGATATTTCTTTTTCCAGCTACTTATTTTCTCCCCCTAATGTTGGAAAATTTGTTTTATCAAAATGATAATCAACAAACTTGCAGTGAATAAGTCTCCTGTTAAGGGTTCTAGATATTTAATTATAGATGGAGATTCATATCCAATGTATATTCCTAACCTCCTTCGAATCTTTGTGCGTTGTGGTGGAGCAATTAGAACATATACTGTACATCCAAGAATTCTTCAATGGGAAATAATTGATTCCTGACCATAAACTAATTGTATAGGGGAGAATTTATGATAACTTGTTGGCCTAATGCGTATAAGTACTACTGCATGCAAAAATAGCATGCCCCCAAGCAGAAATTGGGAGTTTAGATTTCATAAGTAATGGCCTTGTAATCAGTTTAAGGCATTTGATAAACGATTCTGCTAGACCGTTTTGTGTATGAACATGACTAACAGATTATTCAACATTTATTCCAATTGACATGCAATATTCATTAAAAGCTTAAGAGGTAAATTCACAAGCATTGTCAAGACGAATTATCTTGATTGGATAATCAGAAAAATGTGCTCACAAAAGAATTATTTGTGTAAGTAGTCTTGTAAATGTCAAATTGTGAGTTGATAATAAGCACACATGTGATTGTCTTGTCGATGCATCAATTAAAATGATAGAATAACTAAATGGTCCACATGATGGATGTATGGGTCCACATATATCACCTTGAATACGTTTCAAAAATGTAAGGGATTCAATCCGAGCTTTAGCTGGTGATAGTCTTACAATTAATTTACCTTGAAAGCATGGAGCACGTGAGAATTCATTAGGTGGAAAAATCTTTTGGTTTTTCAATAGATGACCTCATGAATTTTCAATAATTTTTCGCATCATTATTGAACCGAGATGGCCTCACCGGTCATGCCAAATATTAAAATTATTAGTGTCAATCATTTTATTATAGCATAACTTTTGGTTTACTATTGTATAAGTTTCAATCATTTTATTTTTTGGGTAGTACTTTCCAGAGGATAAAGCGGGCAATTTTTTCAATACACACCTTTTACCTAATATAATAGATGTAATATAAAGGTATTCAGTGTCTCTTTCATTCATTATCTCAATGTAATATCCATTTAAACAAATATCTTTAAAACTTAATAAGTTTCTTTGAGACCTAGTAGAAAATAATACATCTTTTATTATAAACTTTGTTCCTCCAGGCAGTGAAATATTGACTTTTTTAGAGCCTTCAATTAATCTTGTACTATCAAATATTGTATTAACATCAGCTTTTTCCATTGTCAAGTGGCAAAAATAGTTCTTGTCTTTAAGTATAGTGTGCGTTGTAGCACTATCTATTAAATATATATCTTCATCATTGATCTTGGATCTAACCAAATGAATATCCATATTTTCTTCAAGAAAATAAAAAATATATATATAGTAAGAAACTTACATAAGAAAACATTAAATATAAACTTTGTTATTAAAACACATAAGAAAAATCTTTCTAATAGACATATTAAAACACATTAACTTCTAAATAGAGTTATATTAAACATACCGAGTTCCTAATAGAGTTGTACTAAAAAACATCAACAAATAATTTAAAAAATTTCATTATTGGGATTTTCATCACCAATCAAATGATCAATTCATCCTTTAGGGTGGACAAAAAATTCAGCAACATCCAAATGTGTTATATCAACTTGGCTATCATCTTTAACCAAATTTGATTTGATATTTTTTCCTTTATCTTTTAGTGATGCTCGATAAAGTTCAACAAGATGTTTTTGTGTATGACAGGTACATAACCAATGGCCTTTCATGACATATCGATAACAAACATTTTCTATATTCTTTTTTCTTTGTCCACCTTTGTCTTTTTCTTGTATTTCTTCACTATTCATGCACTTTTGACGAGTGTTCTTATTATCTGAATAACAATTCGTGTAACCACCAAGACTACGATAATTATGACAACCTTTTCCACGTCCACAGTTATGACCACGATTACGACCATGACCACGACCACAACTAGAATTTTTAAATGATATAGCATTCACTTCAGGGAATGGAGCAGAACCAGTTGGGTGAGATTCATGATTTTTCATGAATAGCTTATTATTTTCCTCAGCCACAAGAAGACATGAAATCAGTTTAGAGTATTTCTTAAACCATTTTTCACCATATTGCTGTTGTAGGAGGTGTGAAAAGTGGAGAATTTTTTTCTAACAAATCAACGTCAGTCACATTTTTTCTACACAATTTTAGTTTAAAACTAATTCTATATAATGCTGAGTTATACTCACTTACAGTTTTAAAATCTTGCAATTGTAAATGCATCTAATCATAATGAGCTTTTGGCCGAATTATTGTTTTATGGTGGTTATATCTTTTCTTTAGACTTTTCCAAAGATCATTGGATCTTTTATTGTGAGGTACCAATTTTTAATCTTTCATGAAGATGGTGGCAAAGGAAAATCATTGCTTTCGCCTTATCTTGATTGGAAACTTTATTTTCTTCTTTGATTATGTTTCGAAGACCCATAGCCTCTAAATGGATTTTAGTATCTAAAATTCAAAATAGATAGTTCTTGCCAGTAATATCAAGGACTACAAATTCAAGCTTTGTAAGATTTGACATGGTGATTTCTTAAAAGAAGAACATAAATGTTAGTATTAAACAATATATCATAATTGGCAAGTAAAACAATAAATTGACTAATGAAAAATAATTAATATAAAATTGGAAATTGACTTATTGTAAATTGGTAAAATATGGGCAAAACAATAAAGTGACAATAGACAAAAATTACCTGAAGAAAAATTGAAGTTCGACTTTGAGAAGCTTGAGAGTGAAAGATTAGAGAATCGTGCTGATAACGTGTTATGAAAATATAACTTAAAAGAACAAATAAAGATAACTTAAAAGAACAATTAAAGAGAAGAAAAAAAGTATTTAGATGGAGAGAAGAGATCTTATCGAAGTATGTATTTACAAATGAACTGAGTGAGCCAATTTACAGGCAAATAACTCTCTTATCTCGATAGAATTTAAAAGATAAAAATAAGACTTAGGGATTAGATGGATTAAATCCTAATCCAATCTAATTTACATCAAATCTAGATGTAAATAATATAAATGGATATTCACAAAAATATTCATAACAAGCATAATATCTAAAAAAAAGTCCTTAAATTATTCAAAAAAATTCAAAAAAAACTTTATACTTTTATTACATTTCATCAAGTCATTTTGCTTTTATTTTGAGTCAAATAAACCCTTCTACTTTTATTTTGAGTCAAATAAGTTTTTATAACTAATGATTGACTTAATAAAAAATGTCATTTGTCATTTTATGACACTAGTGGTTGATGTGACTTCTAACATATCATAATTAATAATATGTTATGTTGAAATATCATAATTGATGATGACGTAACATGTTAATTTAACATGATAATATAACCATGTGGCATTTTTCACCTTCATATTAATGTTATGTTAGTACCATGCCGATATAAAATGACAAATGGTATTTTGACTAATGATAATTTGACAATAATTAGTTTTAAGGGCTTATTTGACTCAAATAAAAATACAAGGACTTGATTGAACATAATAAAAGAATAAACATATATTTGAATTTTTTTCAATAATTTAAAAGTTTTTTTGAGTATTATGCTAAGAATAATTAACAATAGATAAAATTTCATTGATAATTAGCAAAGAAATTTAGTTGGAACTGCCTTATCGGCGAAATTTTTTGACCGTA
Source organism: Theobroma cacao (assembly GCF_000208745.1). Taxonomy (NCBI): domain Eukaryota; kingdom Viridiplantae; phylum Streptophyta; class Magnoliopsida; order Malvales; family Malvaceae; genus Theobroma; species Theobroma cacao. Next base: position 27,881,136 of record NC_030854.1, read on the forward strand.
ATTATAGTCCTTTCTAATGAATTAATGTTAAAATAATAAAAAACTAGAAAAGTACCCTTTCTGCACAGTGGGTTTGCAATATTTTATAAACACTTAAATATTAAAAATTATGAATTAATGATAGGAATTGTAAAAGCTATTATTGATATAATCATGCTAATTAATATTTGATATATATACAATTTGTCAATAAATGCACAAAAACTATCATAATATGTACAAAAATTGTTCTGCATTCTCAATGAGTAAGATGTTGTCCTAAAAAAGAAAAGAAAATAATCCTGCTAATTAATATTCGAGATATCTACAAATAACATTTATTACAAAATGTAAAAAAATTGTTCCCATAAATCAAAGAGCAAGCTATTTTGAAAAATAGGATAAAAGTTCAACAAAATTACATGTACCATGGAATCATTTTTGTGAAGGAAACCTAAGCATGCTAGTCCTTGATCTAATACACCATCCACCATCAATATTACTTGTCTCTTGAACCAATAACACAGTGGCAATTAGAATAAAAACTATAAAGATTGGAAAAGCTATGTTGGTGGTGATCAAATAAATCTTAACAGAAAGCATGCCTCTTTTATTTTGTTCCTAATTAGATTATCTAGTAATTGTTGCTACTGAAGAGAGAAGCAATTACACAGTTAAAATAGTAAAGTAGATAAAGAAAACTAAAACCAAAATTTTTATGAAAAAAGAAAATTTGAAAAAAGGAACCTGGCCACAAAATCTTCTACACCAAAGTTTTGATACAATAGGTAATAGTAGTGTCAAAGTCCAACCATTCATAGCATTAGCTTTACCCTAGTGTCATAGAAAAGCTTGGTTCATTCTCAGTGTGAATTGTAGAGAGGCAATAACAATTTACTTGCACAATAGATAACCAATCATAAATGTAATCCAATAGGAAATCAGTAATTTTTTAGCCTTCATACTAATCCCAATGGCCATTAGTTTACTTTACACTCAAGGAAAGTTCATTTGTCATACTTTTGACAAGTAGATTGCCTCATATCTAGGAACTTTCAAATTCAAGAAAGTTTGACAACTATATAACTATTAGGTTAAATGGGCAGCTTTTGTTGTAAGTTTGCCAATGGAGATTAGAAATCCATTTGAGATTGGATACAAAATTTTAAAAGTTCTAGAAAGTGCACCTTTAAATTCCATTAGGATCCTTTGCAAGTTTTAGTCAAATTCAAACATAGAACCATATAAAATGTTTGACAAAATACCTACAAACATATAAGGTACATTCTATGGGAACTAAGAACCACATGAACTTTAGAAAATTTAAATCACATGTCAGTAGAGCTAAACTGTAAAAGTTTAGTAGTGTCTACATATATTTGTAAAAATAAATTTCTGAACATGACAACATATGCAATTAAGGTCTCAAAAGATTTTGTGAATCTAAATCAAATATCTATGAAGTGTGACTTTTACATATTATTTTTATTTGGTTTTAAAACAGGAAACATATTTAAGTCGAGCCTTCTGTAAAAGAAAAAAGCCAGCCTTCTAAAAAAAAAACAGTTTAAATATGAGAAGAACAGATGAGAGTCAAATATGAGTAGAACAAACAAACTATAAGAGAGTAATTCGAAAATTTGTTTATTTGTATATCAACCATGATGATGTAGTTGAAGCAAATTATAAGAAACACTATCTAGTTCCCTTTCACTTTCTCCAGTAATTATCAAGGAAGAAGAATCATAACAGTAAAAATTTTAAATCCCTTGTATGAGACATAGAAATATTGCTAATTTTTTTATTGGTCAGATGCTTTCTACGAACAATAAATTAGTGATTGTTTAAGGAATAATCTACAAAGTTTTAAGACAAAAACATGTCTCTCTTAGTTGAATGTGATGCTATAATTCGTCATTAAATCAGATGATTACCTTAAAAGGGCAATAATATGCAACCTTTCAATGATAAAATAGTCAGATGATGGTCCAAAAGAAAAAGATGGAAGACTCTGGAATTATTTATCCCTTTAGCTTTTGACAATGCTTGTACACTTATGTCTTACTATATAATTAATTCAAACACTAATGCATATTCCTTGCACCTAAAGCAACACTGAAACAAAATAAACAACATGGAAATCTCAAACATATCAAGAAAATCCAGGCAGAGCACTGAAGTTACAAACCATAAAAAAAAAAAGTCACAGTAACAAATCTCAAGGTCCAAATTGAATGATATCAATTGTTAGAGAGAAAGCCAAAGGATACATCATAGTTACTTCAAGTAATTGATATGCTCCTAGTTTTTAATACTTTTGCTTAACATTTCAGTTAAGTGCCAGCTAAGGAATTCTGCACTTTGTTTTTTCTACCATAAATTTAACCAACATTGAATGTTGAAAGACCCAAGAGCTATACAATCAAAAACACATTCAGGATTAACAAAGCTGATTTTATGACCAAAGCGATAAATCTGCATAACAATGAATGTAAACGAAATATTTAAGTTGAACAGCCTTAAAGTTGCAAAAATCATATAAGCACAATCCCTTATTGCACAAATAGACAATAATAAGAAGAAGAAGAAGTAAATCGAGGTCACCCTTTTGTTCACTCATCGAGTGCGTCTTCCAGCGTTAGAAGATAAAGAACACCAACCAAACTTGCAAAAATAAAAACTAAAAAAAAATCAGTAAAAGTCAATTTAAAAAAAAAGGAAAGAAAAAAGGAAGAAAATTGGTGTGAATGAGAGAGCGGGTTTCGGGTTTTCTAACAGAGCAAGAGCCTTTGAGTGAAGAGTCCTTGAATGTGAAAGAAGAGACAAAGAGAAAAGAAAGGAAGAGGAGAAAGTTTTAAATGGGAGAAACTTTTCCAGTTAGGATTTGGGTACCTACCTGCTAAAGCATGAGATGGTAAGCATGGCGAAAAGAACGATGTGAGGAAGAAAAGAGAAAAAGAATTGAAAAATCAAAAATACCCTTCAAACATGTTAAAATATATAGATGTCAAGTGTAGAAAGCATGTGCAGCTAGGATTCATTATAGTTTAGATTTAGATATTGTAGCTTATTCCAATGGAATTTTTTCATTAAAAAATTTTGACGGATTTTCAATAACAAGCAGTGGCATTGACTTTTTCAAAGATGGACTTTTCAACAGAATTTTTCATTAAAGTTATGTCGAAAAAAATCAATTCTGATGAAATTTTGATTTCTTTCTGACAAAATTTTTTATTGAAATAAACAGGAATTTTTGTAGTGAGAATGAAAACACTAAACTTGGCCACAAGTTAATGATTGATCAACATGAAAAGTAATTAAGCAACTTACAAATTCGGGAACAGTATTTTTTTTAAAACCGTGGATAAAGAAATGATTGATTAATTCATGAGATTGAATTAATTACAGATGTTGGAACATCACTCTTATCCATCTCAGATTTGCACTCATACTTAAGGATGAAAACGAAAATTCAGGTCCTATGGAAACAATTTTTTTTAAAATGATAAACAATCTATTTATTCTTCAGCACATGTGACGAACATGTATTGGATTATTATCGATTATTGTCTACAGAAGACTTATTTATTCAAAAAGTAGTAAGCATACATAACATGATTAATCTAAACCCTTATGGACTGTAGCTAGATTACTGGTCGCATGCTCAAACCCAAATGAATCTAGCCTTCTTCAATTGGATTAAATTGTGTGACAGGATAACACACCAAGGGGCTTGCCATTGCCAAAGTAGCGGCAAACCCCGATGCCTCTCTCATATCAACCATTTCTCCACCTGTGACTTTCCAATCAAAACACTGAACCAAGGCTCCAACCGTTGCATGTATGGTTGCCAAGGCAAGCGATGCTCCAGGACATACACGCCGCCCACTCCCAAATGGGAGGTAATCGAAGTTCTGTCCTTTCATTTCCATTAGCTCCTTGTTTGAGTTTAGATTGGTGTTGCCCATAAACCTGTCTGGAATGAATTCATCTGGACTATTCCATGAATTTGGGTCCCGCATGATGGAGTAAAGGTTGACAATGATCCGACTCTTAGACTTCAAATAAAAGCCGTCGATCTTGCAGTCTTCGTTGCTTTGTCTGAGGAGAGTAACTGACGGAGGATGTAGCCTTAGGGTTTCTTTCACAACAGCTTGTAAGTAAGGGAGATTTTGCACGTCTGATTCTTTGATCAATCTGTCAGGCCCCACCACTGAAGATATTTCCTGTCTCAGTTTCTTGAAAACTTGTGGATGGTTGATGAGCTCTCCCATGGCCCATTTCACTGCTATTGATGATGTTTCAGTTCCGGCCATAAACATGTCCTGTCAGATTCACAAATTTTAACTAATAATCTATTTCACCTGTCATTAGATAAATTTTTGTGGCTGCTATAATTAATTTTGATTTTGCAAAAGATTTTCCAAAATTAAGTATATTTGATTTTTAAGCACTGGAAAAGCTTGACGTAGTCTGGGGGGTGGATTTCAAATAATATATAATTAGTAGATATGTGTTAAGACTTACTTTCTTGAATATCTTTATTCTACCAATATTTATAAAGAATTTAAGAGTAACTGTTGGTATATACTTTTGAGCCAATTGGATTGGTCAATGAATATATATTGTTATTTAATACATACTTAATTGCATAACTATATATGATAAAGATTTTCCTTCATATTAGTGCAATAATAAAGAGTTATTAAGTACTAATTAGATGAAGCTCATGAAACATAAAGGCCTAGCTAGAGAATTTTAAAGTTATTATAATTATAAGATCACTATGCATTAAAGTCATATTCCTAAAATTGTTCTTAGTCATTGTATTGTCAAGACAGGGTATTGATAATGCTTAAAAATTGGTACATGTTAATCTTCCTTACTTGAAAAGTAAGCAATCGATCTCATAGATTGAAGTATATGAGATACTTGAGAATAACATGTGGGTGCTTATTAAAGAACAAGTTCACTGAATATGACCTACTATGAGAACTTCATTTGGTATTTCACTTAAGTTTTTATAGAATATATTCTCATGTGATAGTTGTACAACTAGTCCTTAGACTTGAGACACCAGGTCAACTTGTATGAAGAATGACATACTTTGATTTCACCCCTACGGGTATAGAAGCCACCAAATGCCTAAACAAGGTGTTTTTGGATATGTCATGAAACATACGAAGGTGAATGAGTGGTCAAGAGAAGATTTATCACCCCAAGTGATATGAGGGGATGTATCTCACTTGTTCTCAATTCTTGATTAACTTGTACAAAGTCTTTGGCCAAAGCATGATGAATTTGAGGAAAATTAGTTTCCTAAATTCATAAAGTTAGTCATAAATTATGAAAACTAATATGGAATGTTATAGCAGACATTGAGCCATGCTCAATGACATATCCAAGATATTTGATGAAAGGATCGTATTGCACTAAAAGACTTATCACTGAAGGGCTTTGTCAAATTTTTTAAATTGATTATCTACCATTTGGGTGGTCATAATGTATTGCTAGATGCCGTTCACGATCTATAAATATAAATTAATTATCAAATTGATATTTAATTAAGATTTATATTTATTGCTAACATGTTAAAAGCCGAATATGTCACACACATTAAGTGACATGATTGGGATTAAATAAGGATAATTAATTAAGTTGGACTTAATTGAAAAATATCAAAATAAAGTGAGAAATTAATTAAGTTCACAGAGACTTAATTAAATTAAAATACAATTGTTGTATTTAGGGTTATAACTTAGTTTGGCTATATAAATATATTATGTTAGCAAACTAAAACTTGAAGCCTCCAACCACTTCTTGGCTGTTTCTTAAATAAGAAAAAAAAAGTTTTCTTTGTCTGACAAAAATAAGATTCGACAAGAATTTTTGGTCTTTTTATTTTAGAAACAGAACTTGCTAGAAAAATAAAAATCCAACCTTTGAGAAGGTCTTATTCGATCACTGTGTGGATTACTATTAGAGGTCAAACACTTGGGTGGCTGAAGATTTGACAAATCCTAAAGGTGAAGAAGCAAAGACTTTGAATTTAATTGACTCTTGATTACGATATTTAGAATAAGATATGTAACTCTTAAACTTATGAATGTTCATAATTAATTTGAAAGTTACATGAAAAACACAAATATTGATCTTGTAAGATTCGGTTGTTTTTTTGATTAAATACTAGTTTATTTTTTCGTTGCGTTATAATTTTAATTTATTAATTATTTTCGTATTTGAGCATGAAATCGAATCCCAACAGTAACAATAAAAGAAAAATTAAGAAAAATATCCACTAGGGAAAAGCCAAAAAAAGAAAGCAGGATTAACATGGTTCAAGCCTGACTTTCAAGGAATTATTACTTACCAGGAAGAAGGCCTTGATGTCCTTTCGGGTCAACTTGACTTCAGCACTTGGGTCGTTGCAAGTCTCCATAAGGATATCCATTAAATCCTTCCCTTTTCTACCAGTAGTATTCTCTTCATGTTTCTTCATGATGTCCTCAACCAATCTATCAAACTTCTCAAGTGCCTTTTTGAGCTTTTTTCCATAGCCAAGCAGGTCAAATTTTCCCAGGGGGCCTAATATGTCCCCTGCACTTAATTTTCCTCCAACCACAGCTAACTCTTCAATCAACTTCTTAATCTTCTCTGCTTCGTCAGCATTCTCCCAGGGTCTTGTGCTCATCGCCATTCTACAAATTACATTGTTCATCATGGACATTAGTGGCACGCCCAGATCGCAAAACTCTCTTCCTTCAGATACCTTGATAAGATATTCCAAGAGTTTCGCCATCTCTTGCTCCCGAATATGGACAAATTGATTAAGCGTCGAGTTAGAGAGAAGTCTGGTCATGCACAGCTTCTTCAAAAACTGCCAATACGTGCCATATGGTGCAAGGATAAAATCAGATCCATGATATATATTGTATTCAGGGGAACCGAATTCTGGACGGTAGACGAAATTAAGCTCCTGGGTTTTCAAGATTTCTTTGGCAAAATTGGCGTTGGAGACCAGGACACATGTTGCTGCTCCCATTTGAAGCTGCAAGAGTGGGCCATAACGAGTGGCTAGGCTATGCAGTTTCTTTGGAAAACTACTGGAGCTTAGCAGCAGGTGATGGAGGTGGCCAATGATGGGTAGACCTGGTGGGCTCGGAAGGTGTCGAGCCCGGGCGCGTCCATAACTGGACAACTTCTTTGAAAGGAACTGAAGGAGATAGGTGCAAATGAACGAAACTAAGAGCAAGGAGCCATAGTAAAGAAGTCCATCTTTAGTAGTGGCCATGGCTTGCCTTATCAAGTTCTAAGAGATGTGGATTATATCTATGTTCGGAGGCTCTATGAGCTACACTTTATTTAATTATTTGGTCTAAAGACTAAAAATGCATCATTTCGTTTTCTTGTACGTCTAAAGTAAATAATTTCTTTGGCCAACATTGAAATAGCTGGCCTCAATAAGGGCATTACCAACATTAACGTAATAAGATAATTACAGTATGTGTGGTTGGTGGAATGGTTATCACTTTATTTGGGTGGAAGGCAAGGAATAGAGTAAAAACATTAATAGATAAAAATATTCTTTATTAATTTCAAGAATTACCGTATTATACAAAATATATTTTATTCATTTTTTTACAATTTCTTTCTCTCTACCCAACTACCTCTGTCCTTCTCTCACTAATTTAAAATAAATTTAAACTTTAAAAATAAAAAAATTAAAATAAATCTAAAATAAAAAGGTTTAAGTTTTAATTATACATTATAAAAAATTAATATTTTAAAATTAAAAATTAAATTAAAATTTTAATTATAAATTTTTTATATTTTAATATTTGAAAAATAAAAAATCAAAATAATAATAAAATTAATATTTTAATTTAAAAAGTAAATATTATAATAAATGGTATTTTTATTATATATCACTTATTATTTAATTATTTCTAAAACTATTCCTGTCAACTAAATATTATAATAATTCATAATAATAATTCTTATCTTATTCTATTTTAATGAACCAAACTACATTATTATTATTTATTTTTTATTTTATTCTTATGAAATGATTATTCCATTCTCACTCTATTCTTTTGTGCGAACGAAACACACTCTTAATGTATTGGAATGGCCAATAAAAGAATTAACAACGGATTGAAAAGGGAAACTGTAACGAATATCTTACTACTAAATGCACTGAATGCTGCCGTCACTATTTGAGAAAAACATCCTTTACTTTAGACATTTATACGGGTTAATATGTCAAACTTTGAAACATAGGATGTTAATGAAGTGGAATTCTTTGCACAACCCTCTCAAGTCTTTGATTTGAACGTAACCAAACATGTATACGGGTTAATATGTCAAACTTTTAAACATAGAATGTCAATGAGGTGGAATTCTTTGCACAACCCTCTCAACTCCTTGATTTCAACATAATTAAACTTACCCATATATTTTATTATTTAGAAGACAAATATTTTTTATAGAACTCCTTGGAGTTTTAAATTTTATAAATTAATTAAGGTTGATACATGACCCATTATGATATATTTATTGAAAATTAATATTTTATTTTAATTATTAAATAAATATATAGCCATCATTTATGTCACGACCCGGAACTCCCATCGAGCCAGTGACAACTGCCGCGACGTCCCGATAAGCACTCATTACCCCGAATGCCGATCGAAACCCCGCAAGACTTAGCATCAACTTCCGCATCTCCCCGGTGAGGGACAGTTATTAAATTTCACATTTCAAAAAAAATCATAAGTCATTTCCAAATCAAAACAATAAAATATTACTTTCTGGCTCACAGGGGCATTTTCGTCATTTTTCTTCGAAAATACCAAAACTCGTCAAAAACATGGTGTAAAAGCTAAATATATTCATACATACTTTGAATCAAATAACTGAATAATAAAATTACTTTTTCAGTGACACGTGGGCCCTCAACTGACTAAGAAGATGTAGGGCTATGAACCCTTACTTCCTATGATGCAACTCCGAGATTAATTCTCGTCTTAATCAACTATCAACAAACTGTCCTGAGCCTGAAAAATGGATAGGAAGAGGGGTGAGATTAAATAATCTCAGTGAGTAAACAATTACCATCAAAAGCATCTAAAGCCGAGTAGATGGAGACAATATAAAAACGTTATATCTCAATAATGTTCATAACACAAAATTCGTTTCAATCTATACCAAATAATTTCTTTTCATCAAAATTTCCCCGACTTATGAATTTTTTTAAACTTGGCCCCTGCCAATATCATTCTCGCGGGTACCTTCGTCAAGGTATCCCACTGAGACCGCCAAGGCTGTTCAATGACCCATACCCATAAACATGTTTTCACATCTGACACACAGCCGTTCCTTGGCGTTGGCTGAGTCTCACTCTCACGTGGTGGCCCGAACGTGAGGTGCACTCAAATCATACCTCAGGAGATACTTCACCCAACATCTCCCCCCGGAGGTAAGTATATAATTGAGTTACCGTGCCCCTCTCATAGGCAGTCCACGGAAACCCCCACCACTGCAGTGACCGTTTAATATACCACCAGACCCATAAAAATTCCAGTAGCATAATATGGCGAATAAAATGTAATCCAGTCTACCAAGACCAATCCAAAACTGTTCATATATTTCATGCCAACCTCAAAAATTTAGCCATCATGCTACCATAGTGTCATAAGCCACAATTTCAATAACATATAAAATCATAAATTTCAACACAGTCTCCATATACTCAATTTTCCCAAAACAATATTTGATTTCAAAACCAGTATAAATCTCATTTTTATTAAAAAACATTTTAATTGGAAAACATAATATTTTATAATTTAAACTCACCATTCAATAAAAGCATCAAACAAGTATAATTACTCTAGATATTTAAGACGATAAATTGTCCACTCACAGTTTTAGGAGTCGATGTACTCCTAATCCCAGTCTTCAAGCACAATTTTGGTACTTTTACCAGTGTAATTTGCTCACCACCTATCCACAATGTACAATACATAATTCACCACATCAATGCTTGACCATTATAAAATCAATTCAGGCTCGGTATATATGCATGATATGACATGCAACTTATCCGACTACCGCTTAAATGCGGTGCTGACCTAATTCGGCCTATTACCCGATTAAATTACTAACGCGTCCAATTTAATCTCAAATTAATTTTTTTCAGTTTCTATACCTCAATTGCACCCAAATTGACTTAATGTCCCTCAGTGTGGTGCAAATTATCAGTCCCGATAGCAAATTACGAAAATACCCCTAATGGGTAAAAATTCATATTTTTGCTCCGAAAATTCCCATTATTTTTCTAGACTCATAATTCATCATTATTCATCATAATTCCTCAAATAAACATCAAGATCATCAGCCAATATTCCCCTAGAAAATTCAGCCAATAATGGTAATGGAGGAAAATAAATTCTTTTCTTGTTGTTTTGTTCCTAAATATGCTAAACTAACTTAAAACACTAACATAACTTAAAATCAAATTAATCTAACAAGTTTCTCTCTCCTAACCCATTTTTCCAGAATTGAATTCATCCTCAAATCACATGATTCAACCATGGAAAATGATGGGAAATGCATGGGAAAGGTAAAGCACAAGTCAAAATCAAGAAATTTTACCTTTTGTCACTTGTTTCCTTGAATTTTCACCAATTTTTCCTTGAATTTCTCCCCCTAGGTTTTTGTTTTTCTTTTCCCCTTTGTTTTCTTGCTATGGCCGGCCATAATGAAGAGAAAATGGTGGTGTGGGCTGATTTTTATAGTTAAATAATATAATAATCTAAACTTGCCACATGTCACTACATTATTGGTCCATTTTTTAAATTCTTATCTTTCAAGCTTTAAATCTCCACCACACATTATTCCTTAAAATATCCATAACTTAGATAAAATTCTCAAACTTATCCAAAGTCTTGGTGAAGTAATTTTTGATATTTACACTTTTGCCCCCGTAAAAATCAAAAATTACATTTTTGCCCCAAAAACTGAAAAATTGCCCATAGACATATTTTTTATCCCTTATACTCATATCATTCCCCAATTTGTCAAATGTGATCTAAATTCTCTCAAAATCTCAAATTTTGTCCGCAGATGGAAAAATTACAATTTTACCCCTATATAGTGAAAATTTCAATTTGACTCCGAATTGATCCTCGAACTCCTAATTACCATTTTGAGTCATCCCTGAACTGTGAAACTCTTAATTTCACCTTAAAATTCCTATTTGAACTAGTTCGAGGCTTAATCGACTTAATGAATACCATTAGGGCAATATCGTCTTTTAACGATTCTTCGAACTTCCTAAATATACAAACATTCTATTGAGCATGTGAATGACATTATAATTATTTTACAAAGCAGGGTTTGACAATTTAACTGCTCGTTTGTCTTGTATAAGGTCAGTCATTGGGTAAAGCCACCCAAGCTATGACTTTAGGCACAAATTTGAGGAGAATCTATAATTTTATAATAATTATAATATAATTAATTATATTAAAAATATATAAAAATTAAGATAATTGATAAAATATTTACTTATTCTCTTATGCCTAATAAATATCTATTTTCTCTAACTTCCATATCGTATTAATTCTTAATTATTTATCTCATTTTCCATTAAAAATATGTAAAAGTCAAACATAATTAATAAAACTCTCACTTTCCTCATTATGTGGCTAATAAATCTCAATTGCTTATCATTGCTCAATTCTTAAAATGCTATTAACTTTCAACTATTTCTCCTATTTAAAAGGTTTCTTTCTTTTTTTTGAAAATCATAGAGAAGATGGATTTGCATCTGCTATGATTTTTTTAAAAAATTGCATTTAAAATAAATATAGAACTTAAATTTCGTGATACACGTATCATTCATAAAAAAAATTAATTTGATGAAAATGTTGAAAATGAAATAACAAGATCTCTTGAAAAATCAATTAGACTTGATTACTTCTTATATATATTAAATCAAGCAATTTTTTCACTCCAAAGTAGATTTGAATAATTACTAATATTCTGCTTAGATCAAGTTCGTTGTTTGACTTAGTTAAGTTTTTCTCCAAGGCTAATGTCACTTACAATTATATATGTTTATGCTTCATTACCTTTCAACACAGGTTAAAAAAGATTGGATCTATATCCACTGAATCTTACCGCTACTTTAGTTTTATTCAACTAAGCTTCGACTAATTATATACTAATATATACTTATTGTAGTGATGTTAGGTTGATGAGAGAGATAGGAACCTTTTATGTAGCCCACCTACTGAACCCTAAATAAAAGAAGATTTAATAAATAAAAGCAAGGTATAATGTTTAAAAAAGTAATCAAATTATTTAAAAATTTTTTATTTTTTATTTTGTTCAATTAAACGTTTATACTTTATTTTTTTAAAAAAATTCTTATACTTTAATTTTAGATCAAATATCTTTATAATTAATTGTTGACTAATCGCCATTAGTTAAAAAGCTACTTGTTATTATACCCACATGACATTGACATGAAGAGTGAAAGACACCACACGGTCATAACATCATATCACATTATCATTCATTATGACATGTCAACATGCTATGTCACCATTTTGTTATATCTAATGATAAGTGACATTTTGACTAATAACAATAAGTTTACTATTAATTATAAAGACTTATTTGGTTCAAAATAAAAGTATAAAAACTTGATTGAATACACTAAAAGAAAAAGAACTTATTGTTATGAATATTTTTTTGAATATTCATTTATGTTATGTATATCAAGATTTGGATGTAGATTAAACTGGATTAAGATTAGAATTTAATCCATCCATTTAATCTTTTATTGTTATATTCATCTTGTAAATTCTATCTAAGGGGTTATTAGCTTATAAATAGGCACCTCATTTCATTTGTAAATACACACTTCAATAAGATCTTCTTTCTCCCTCTAAATACTTTCTTACATAGTTATTTTATTTCTTCTCTTTCTTTAATTGTTCTTTCAAGTTATCTTTAGTTGTCCTTTCAATTTCATAACATGTTATGCGCACGATTCTCTAATCTCTCAACTTTTGGTATTATTTTGTTTTCATAATCTTCAAGCTTCAAAATGATTTCAATGATTGGGTTTTGATTTCTAGTTTTAGCAAATCGGGTAAGTATTGGTATTATTTTGTGTTCATCATCTCCAAGTTTTAAAATGATTTTAATGGTTGGTCTTTAAATTTTGGTTGTAGCAAATTAGGTAAGTGACTTGATATCTCTTTGGTGTTTTCATTCCCTATAAATCAACCTTAATATGAATTTTACTATCATATGTTATATATTATATTTTGTTCCTTGATTGGAAAGTGAATTTGCTATTATATAGCTACTAATGAAAATCATGAATCTGTCCATTCCCTAAAGTGAATGCAACATTATTTAACAATCATGGTCATGGACATGAAAGAGGTTGTCATAATAATTTACATTAATCACTACTCTAACTCTAAGAATAACTTTACTTACTAAAAGGTGGATGGATAAGTTTGCCCACTAAAAGGTGGATGTATAACTTTACCCACTAGAAAATGGATGTATGCTTTTAACCCACCATAAGTGAGTGAATAGCAAAGAGATATAAGAAAAAGACAAAAATCTACATAATAAAAAAATATAGAAAATATCTTGTCATCGATGTGGTATGAAAGTCTATTGGTCATGTGCTTGTTGTATGTCTTGAATTTTATCAAGCATCACTGAAAGCTAACCATGGCTAAGTTGATATAACACATCAAGATGTTGTTGAAATTCTTGCCCACCCTAAAAAGGGAATTGATCATATGATTAGAAATGGAAATATCCATTGTTAATTTTCTTGTCCATCTTGAAGGAGAAATTAATCTTTTGATTGGTAATGGAAATGTCCAAAAATGAAATTTCTTAATAATTTGTTGGTATATTTTAGTATAACTCTATTATAAAGATGCTTTTGTATGTTTACATTATATTTAAATGATAAGTTCTTATTATGTGTTTTAATTAGTAAATTATATGTTTAATGTTCTCTTATGTTAACTTGTAAGTTTCTTATTATGTATCTTATCTTATTGAAGAAAAACATTCATATTCATCTTGTTGGGTCCAATTTCAATAATTCAAATATATGTTTAGTAGACATTGCTACAATGCACAATATATTTAAAGATAAGAAATTTTTTTTCCACTTGACAATGGAAGAAACCAATGTTAATACAATATCTGGTAATACAAGATTAATTGAAGGCTCTGAAAAAGCTAATATTTTACTACCTTAAGGAACAAAGTTTATAATAGATGATGCATTATTTTCAACGTCTCAAAGAAATTTATTAAGTTTTAATGATTTTCGTTTGAATGGATATCATATTGAGACAATGAATTGTCGTAACGTGCTGGTCCGAAAACCTGACCTCTAGGCATGGAGAAAACTAGGTTTGGGAGTTGCCACCAATCTTTTGTCCTAGGTGTGATTGGTCACCTATTGACTTGATTCTAATCAACAAGATCCTGAATTAATTTTAGATCCGTCGAAAGAACGTTAAACTGGTCTATGATTTTTTAGAGTTGGATTCGAGAGTACAGTTACACATGGGGAAGGATTAGCACACCTGTGACGCCCGTTCCGTGAGTGCGACCTGGAGGTATCTCTTCACCTAGGAAATTTTTTGAAGAAAACTCACTTTCACAAGATCCTTCGAAAACTCCCATCATTGGGGCTTATACTCGTGTATATAAAACATCTACATGCCATGACATTTAACGATGCAATAATGATGTGTGATGTGCCTACGAAGTTTAATATTTGTTTCTTATCTTAAAAAAATTCTATTTTTCTTTGCGTGCATATATATGTCATGAATAAATATTTTGTATTTACTTATAGTTCTTATATAACCATTTTATTTCAATATGCATTTTTGCTATGTGAATATTTATTTATTTTACTATATAAACTTCCCCAAAAATCATATTTTTTTAACCCAATATTTTTATTCCATAATTATTTTTATTTGTGTATATATGTTTTTACATAAATTTATGTATATATTTTTTATGATTATATATATATATAATTTGCCTTTATATTTTAGCCATACTCATTATTATGTTGAGTTTACTAATTTTTTGAATTTTGATTTTATTAATTATTTATCATCATGAATTTCATTATTTTATATAATCCTATATTCTTTTAGAAAACCTCATAGCTATATTTTTATTCATCTCATTTTTTACATTTGTTATTATTTATATTTATTGTTATCATTATTTCCTTATTTCTTTTGTTTTGATATTTTGACAAGTTAATAATTAGGTATATGTAATTTTCATTTATTTAGGCTTAGAAAAATCAAAATTTAAAATTAAGACCCTTCCATCGTACTAGTGGAGTTTTAATTTAAATCTCGAGTCTAGGAAAAGTTCATTCGGAATTGCGACTTCCTGCGTTCTAAATGAACATCCCATCATTGGTGCAACTTATATATTATCCCCGTGATTAATATTGAAGTGCTTTGAGATCCAATTTACATACTTTCCTAACTATTAATGTTCATACTAAATGTACATTTTATTATTACAATTATTATTTTCCTTACCTCACCATTTTTAACACTTGACAACAAATATCTACTTTTTCCCTTATTTTATTTTCTTATTTTGTACTAATCATTTATTTATTCCTATATCATGTTTTTGTACCTTAGCTAAATCTATTACTATAACTATATTTTATCTAGACATTTATGTCAGGACCCGGAACTCCCATCGAGCCCGTGAACAACCGTCGCGAAGCCTCGATAGACATTCTTCCCCCGAACGCCTTTCGAGACCTCGCAAGGCTTTTGTACCAGTTTTTTCATTCCTCTCTCTTTTTTCTTTCCTTTTTTTTAATATAAAAATAAATAAAAATTATTAATTAAATTATTATTTTAA
>NC_030854.1:27899248-27903587 GCF_000208745.1 Theobroma cacao
TACCACTCAATCCTCTTCACTTATCCATGTCTTCCATGAAATTTCTAGACTTTTCCAAAGTTTTGGTGGAGTAAATTTTTAAAAATTACACTTTTACCCTCATAAAGTGAAAAATTACATTTTTACCCCAAAAACTGAAAAATTGCCCATAGACATATTTTTCATCCCTTATACTCATACCATTCTCCAATTTGTCAAATGTGATCTAAATTCTCTCAAAATCTCAAATTTTGTTTGCGAGTGGAAAAATTACGATTTTACCCCTAGATAGTGAAAATTTTGATTTGACTCTGAATTGATCCTCGAACTCCTAATTACCATTTTGAGTCATCCCTGAACTGTGAAACTCTTAATTTCACTTTAAAATTCCTATTTGAACTAGTTCGAGGCTTAATCGACTCAATGGTACCATTAGGGGCAATATCGTCTTTTAACGATTTCTCGCACTTCCTAAATATACAAACATTCTATCGAGCATGTGAATGATATTATAATTATTTTACAAAACAGGATTTGACAACCCGGCACTACCTTCGAGCCCGTGACAATCAACGCGAAGTCTCGGTAAATATTCATTACCTGGTATGTCAACCGAAACCTCGTAAGGCTCTTGCATCAGTTTCTACTTCCCCTGTGAGCAATAGTTATTAAATATCAAGTTTTAAGATAATATAAACTATTTTAGATCGAAAACAATCAAAATAAAATTTTTACCACACAAGGGTATTTTGGTCATTTTTACTTGAAAATTTTAAAACTTGATAAAAATACAATGTATCGAAGAAAGATATCCATTTTCGATTAAAAATAAATTTTTGTAATCTAAATCATCCATTTGGAGTGAAAAGTTGGTTAATTAGACTAAATAAAAATATTCGATAATATATTTTATTTTCTTATAAAACAATTTTTATATAACTATGCATAAATAATTTTCGTAGCGTGAGAACAAAATAAATTCATACACATAGTCATACAGTAAACCAGGTATTCAAAATTATCCTACAGTGGCCTATGGGCCTCGAGATAACCAAAAGTGTGCAAGAAGGTAGACCTACGATTTTCAAGGAAGTAAGTCCAAAAGAAATCCTTGATGAAATCGACTGCCTACAGACTATCCTGAACCTGAAATAGTTAAGAAGAAATGGTGAGTTTTCATAAACTCAGTGAGTAAACAAAGTCCGTCATTAACTTCTAAAGCCGAGTAAATGGAGACAGTTAACTTTTCATCATACCATAATCCACAACATTTTGTACTTGTTTCAAATCATATATATTAAACAACACATTTCATTATAATTCACATCTCGACTTATGATTTTCTCAAAAACTTGGCTTGTGCCAAAAATCATACTCGGTGATACCTTGGCCGAGGTATTCAACCGGGTCCATCAAGGTTATTAAGTTAACAACTACTCATAAAAACATAATTTAACCATCCCTTGGCATTGGCAGAGTTCATCCTCAAGTGGTGGTTCAACGTAAAGTGAACTCTATCGTACCTTAGGAGATATCCTCCGCGCCTCTCATACTAAGGTAAATATAACGGGGTTTACCGTGCCCCTCTAATAAGCTGGTTCACGAAAACCCGCCTACTGCAGTGGCTAATTAAATAACCCACTAATCAATAAAATTTTGACAGCATAACGTGGCTAACATAATACTACCCAACCTGTCAAAGAAAAAAAACAGTTTATATATTTCACAACTCAAAAACCCAGCCACATATGTCATCACGTATCAGTTCATAAATCATCAATTCCAAACATTGGTACGTAAACTTAAATATATAGGCAACATCAAAAGTTGGTCTCCACATACTCTCATTTTCAGAAACATCATTGAATTGTAAAATAATTCATAAACCTTATTCCTTAAATCGATTACTAGTCATAGAACATAAAATTCATTTAGGTTCAATATTCTTAAAATCATAAAAACGATTGTAAAAAATACTTTAGATAGATAAGATGAACAGTGGTTACTCACTTTGACGGGAATTTACAACACTCCTAGTCTCGATCCTCGGGTGCAATACCTTTGCCCTTATGTCACAACCCAGTACTCCCCTCGAGCCCGTGACAACCGTCGCGGTGTCCCAGTAGACACTCATTGCCCGAAATGTCAACCCGAAACCCCGCAAGGCTTTACTATCAGTTTCTCATTTCCCTTGTGAGCAACCATTGTCAAATATCGTGTTCTAAAATATTTTAAACTGTTTCCAACAAAAACAAATAAAATATTAATTTTCATCTCATAGGGGTATTTTGGTCATTTTTTCTCAAAAATTTCGAAACTAGCTAAAACGTAATATACAAGTACAAAACAAATAATTCATGTTCAAAATGAGTTTAAAAGTTTAAAATCTTCATTTAAAACTAAATTACGGTTATTTGAATATAATAAGAAAATAAAAAAAATATTCAGTAAAATATTCTATTTTCTTATAAAATAATATTTATAGAGTTATACGTGAATAATTTTTATAGCGTATGTTACGACCCGGAACTCCCATCGAGCCCATGACAACCGTCACGACGTCCCGATAGGCACTCATTACCCCGAATGTCGATCGAAACCCCGCAAGGCTTAGCATCAGCTTCTACATCTCTCCAGTGAGCGACAGTTATTAAATCTCACATTTCAAAAAAATCATAAGTCATTTCCAAATCAAAACAATAAAATATTACTTTCTGGCTCACAAGGGCATTTTTATCATTTTTCTTCGAAAATACCGAAACTCGCCAAAAACATGGTGTAAAAGCTAAATATATTCATACATACTTTAAATCAAATAACTGAAGAATAAAATTACTTTTACAGTGACACGTGGGCCCCCAACTGACTAAGAAGATGTAGGGCTACGAACCCTTACTTTCTAGGATGCAACTCCGAGATTAATTATCGTCTTAATCAACTATCAACAAATTGTCCTGAGCATGAAAAATGGATAGGAAGAGGGGTGAGATTATGATTACATAATCCCAGTGAGTAAACAATTACCATCAAAAGCATCTAAAGCCGAGTAGATGGAGACAATATAAAAATGTTATATCTCAATAATGTTCATAACACAAAATTCGTTTCAATCTATACCAAACAATTTCTTTTCATCAAAAATTCCCAACTTATGAATTTCTTAAACTTGGCCCCTGCCAGAATCATTCTCGCGGGTACCTTCGTCAAGGTATCCCACTGAGACCGCCAAGGCTGTCCAATGACCCATACCCATAAACATGTTTTCACATCTAACACACAACCGTTCCTTGGCGTTGGCTGAGTCTCACTCTCATGTGGTGGCCCAAACGTGAGGTGCACTCAAATCATACCTCAGGAGATACTTCACCCAACATCTCCCCCCAGAGGTAAATATATAATTGAGTTACCATGCTCCTCTCATAGGCAGTCCACGAAAATCCCCACCATTGCAGTGACCGTGAGGTGCATTCAAATCTTACCTCAGGAGATACTTCATCCAACATCTCCCTCCGGAGGTAAATATATAATTGGGTTACCTACCCCTCTCATAGGCAGTCCACGGAAACCCCCACCACTGCAGTGACCGTTTAATATACCACCAGACCCATAAAATTTTCAGTAGCATAATATGGCGAATAAAATGTAATCCAGTCTACCAAGACCAATCCAAAACTATTCATATATTTCATGCCAACCCAAAAAAATTTAGCCATCATGCTACCATAGTGTCATAAGCCCTAATTTCAATAACATATAAAATCATAAATTTCAACACAGTCTCCATATACTCAATTTTCCCAAAATAATATTAGATTTCAAAACCAGTATAAATCTCATTTTTTTATAAAAAAAAATATTTTAATTGGAAAACATAATATTTTACAATTTAAACTCACCATTCAATAAAAGCATCAAACAAGTATAATTAATCTAGATATTTAAGATGATAAATTATCCACTCACAGTTCTAGGAGTCGATGTACTCCTAATCCCAGTCTTCAAGCACAATTTCTGTACTTTTATCAGTGTAATTTGCTCACCACCTATCCACAATGTACAATACATAATTCATCACATCAATGCTTGACCATTATAAAATCAATTCAGGCTCGATGTATATGGATGATATGGTATGCAACCTATCCGACTACCGCTTAAATGCGGTGCTGACCTAATTCGACCTATTACCCGATTAAATCGATATACGTGTCTATTTAAACTCCACATTAATTTTTTTTTCAGTTTCTATACCACAATTGCACCCAAATTGACTTAACGTCCCTCAGGGTGGTTCAAATTATCAGTCTTGATAGTAAATTACGAAAATACCCCTAGTGGGTAAAAATTCATATTTTTGCTC
>NC_030854.1:27907280-27910122 GCF_000208745.1 Theobroma cacao
CTAAATATGCTAAACTAACTAAAAACACTAACATAAATTAAAATCAAATAAATCCAACAACTTTCTCTCTCCTAACCCATTTTTTCAGAATTGAATTCATCATGAAAACATGTAATTTAATCATGGAAAATAAAGAGAAATGCTTGGGAATAAGAAAACTCAAGCTTAATAGAAAAAATCTCACCTTTTTCACTTAATTTCCTTGAAAATTCACACTTTTTCTTTGATTTTCTCTCTCTAGGGTTTTGTTTTTATTTTCTCTCTCTTCTTGCTGGTTTGGCCGGCCATGGGGTGGAAGATGGGCTGATTTTATGCCTTTTTATAAAGAAACAATAAAATAATAAAGGTATGACACATGGCATCATGTCATTGGCTTGTTTTTAAAATTTTAAAATTTTAATCCTTTTTATCTCCACCACACAATTAGTCAATGGTCAAAATGAGGATAAAGGAAGACCATGTGCTGGAAAAATTTCCTGATGGTGGAAAATTACAATTTTGCCCCTGGGGTGGCAAAATTACCATTTTACCCTTTTACTCCAAATTATACCGAAATTAAAATTTTTCACTTCTAAACCTCAAATCTTACTCCAATAAGTCAAATTATACTCCAATAAGTCAAATGGGGCCAAAAAAAAAATCTTTTCTAAAATCTCCATTTTGTCCTTAGGTGGCAAATACCATTTTGCCCCTAGATAGCGAAAATTCCAATTTGACTCCAAATTGATCCTCAAACTCTAAATCACCATATTAAACCATTCTGAGACTTTAAAATTCTTAATTTCATCGTAAATTCTCTATTTGATCTAGTTCGAGGATTAAATCAACTTTGTTGTACGTCTAGGTACAATACCGACTTTTGTAAATTTTTCGGGACTCTCTTAGCATGCAAACATGCTTTCCATCACATGTATGTCATGAAAATTATTTTTATAGAGTCGGGCTTGTCATCTTCTCCCCCACTTGGATCAACCATATGATCCTTCTTCATGACTGATTTCGACATGAGGCTAAATATTAATATTTTAATATTATTTCATTAATAAAATATTATTTTATTCTAAAAATTTTATCTTGTCTCCTTGGTACCCAAAATACCTTATTATGCCTCACTTGACTTCCGAATCGCCTTTTATCTCACAAATTCTCCTCCGATAAAATTATTATTATTTTCTCACTTGCGAAATATTTTATCATAAACTACTCCTTTCGTCTTTTATCACTTCTAAACATTTTAATTGACCTCAATTTGCATTCGATCAACTTTATTTATCACCATATCAAAGTATGGGGTATTTCACCCCTCACGTGGTGGTTTGGTGTGAAGTGAACCCTAAGCTTTACCCTAGGAGATACCCTACGCGCCTCTCCATTCGAGGTAAGAATATAATGGGGTTTACTGTGCCCCTCTAAAAGGCTGATCCACAAAAACCCCCTACTGTAGTGATTAATTAATATATAATCCACCATACAATAAAACTCAATAACATGATATGGTAATTTTGTAATTCGCAGTCTTTCAAGGCAACCAAACAATTCGTATTTCAATACAATTGTCAACTAGCCAATCATGCCCGATTTATCATAAGCCAATCAATTTAAACAATCAAATTGTCACAATTAACAGTCTCCGTGTACTCTATTTTTCAAAATCATTATTAATTTCAAAACAATTTATAATTTAATTTCATTAAAACACATTTATTCATAAAACATGAAAATTTACCTTTTTAAATTCTTTTTTCCATAGAATTCATGAAATCCCTTAAAAACCACCATAGATAATTAAAATGACAGTAAGTTTACTCACAATGTCTAGAATGCAGACTTTCGACGCACTCTGTCTACTGGTCCTCGGATGCAATTTTCTTGCCTTTATCGAATGACTCACCACCTTGACACAGTACAAAATCGAGAAATTCACTACATTGGTACTAAATTGAAATTAAACTAATTTAGACTATTAATGCATAATATGGAATGCAAAAATGCACTGGTAACTATCTAAACTCGGTATTGGCCTAATTCGTCTTATCACCCGATTAAATTACTAACGCATCCAATTTAATCCCAAATTAATTTTTTTCAGTTTCTATACCTCAATTGCACCCAAATTGACTTAATGTCTCTCAGTGTGGTGCAAATTATCAGTCTCGGTAGCAAATTACGAAAATACCCCTAGTGGGTAAAAATTCATATTTTTGCTCCGAAAATTCTCATTATTTTTCTAGCTCATAATTCATCATTTCTTAACTAATTCTCCTAGAATAAAAATTAAACTCATCCTCACTCATACATGGTAAATTCGGCCATTAATGGTTGTGTAAAACCCAACCCTATAAATACATGTCATGACATACATGCATTGAGTAGCATGTTATTACGCTAGAAAAGCACCTAAGAATAGACGAAACCTGATATTGTACCTAACGGTGCACTTAAATTGATTTAACCTTGAACCAATTCAAATAGGAATTGTAGGATGAAATTTAATACTTTATAGTCCAGGAATGACTAAAAATGATTGTTCGGAGTTCGAGGGTTCATTTGGGGTAAAATTGAAAATTTTGATATTTAAGGGCAAAATCGTCATTTTGCCACCTAAGATAATAATTTGATCATGGAGTGAAATTTTTGACCAAGATTAACTATTTGGAGTATAATTTAATGATAGGAAGTGAAAAAGTTTAATTCTGGTGATTTTTGGAGTGTAGGGGCAAAATCGTAATTTTGCCACCCACGGACAAAATTTGAGATTTTGTAGAGAATTTAGATCAAATTTGACAAAATTGGAATGGTATGAGTATAAGGGATGAAAAATATGTCTATGGGCAATTTTTCA
>NC_030854.1:27913898-27917086 GCF_000208745.1 Theobroma cacao
GGAAGAGTGTGGGCTCGTTTTTAAGTGGCAATATAAAAATATTTAATTTTTGACACATGTCACCTTTTTATTGGTTCACTTGTTTTAACTTAATTTTTAAGCCTTTTCTCACCACCACAAATGCTCTAATATTTATCCATAGCATAAAATAATAATAGGTAAAACTCTGGAGCTTGACAAATGTCATGGTGATGTAAAATTACAATTTTACCACTGGGGTGGCAAAATTACCATTTTACCCCTATATTTCGAAAAAATACCGGGATTACAATTTTTTTCACTTTTTAACCTCAAATCATACTCTAATACTGAAATCATTCTCCAATAAGTCAAATGGGGCCAAAAAATCTTTTCTAAAAATTCTCATTTTGTCCTCAAGTGACAAATGACCATTTTGCCCCTGGATAGTGAAAATTTTGGTTTGACTCCAAATTGATCCTCGAACTCCAAATCACCATATTAAACCATTCTGGTACTTTAATATCCTTAATTTCATCTCAAATTTTCTATTTGATCTAGTTCGAGGCTTAAATCAACTTTGTTGTACCTCTAGGTACAATACCTACTTTTGTAAATTTTTCGGGAGTCTCCTAGCATGCAATCATGTTATCATCATATGTATGTCATGACAGTATTTTATAAGGTCGGGCTTTACATTTACTCCCTATTTACATATATATATATATATACTTAATTTACCTAACTCCATATATTTTTATAAATACATATTCATGTAAGTTTAAATTATTTTTATGGCTAAACATATTTAAAACATTTTTATTATTTTCTGCTATTATTATTATTTTTATATTCTTCTGTTTGTTTTAATTTCCTAACCCTAAAATATCATCTAAAAATTTTAGGATATTATGCCAAAATGAGTTCAATTAATCCTACATCATATATTTCTAACCAAATAAAATGGGCTAGACCCAAACAACACAAACCACAGCAAATCCATGAGGAAAAAGAGTAAAGCCTTTACCTGACTTGGGCTCAAGTGATGACCCAAGAAAATTGGCCCATATAGGGGCGCCCCAAGACTACCTCTTCAACCCAATACGCTTCACCCAAAACGCACCGTTTAGTGCTTGTGCAGTAGCTCCTCTACCTCTCAAAACTACGCCACTTGGACTACAACCCCCTTTCCCCAAAATGACGTCGTTTCACTCTAACTTTAAGTATAAAAATGCTATTTTCTCTCCTCTCTCCCCATTTTCTCTTTTCATTTTCTCTTGTTACCATCGTTCCTCCCCCTTCTCTCTACCTGATTCTTCCTTTCTTTCTCCCTCTCTTTTTTTTTCTTCAACCGGTAACAACTTAAACTTTCAATCTCTTTTCTCTCAATCTTTTTCTCAAGCAACGATCGGAAGGCATAAACAAACCCACAGAATCCAAACCCTAAATAAAAATCGTTCACCCTAATACCGACCCCTCTTTCTCAAGCAACGATCGGAAGGCATAAACAAACCCACCGAATCCAAACCCTAAATAAAAATTGTTCACCCTAATACCGACCCCTTTGTCTCCCCATTTTTTGCTTTGCTTCATTTTTTCGTTTTGGGGATCTAAAGATTTAGTTTTTTTTTGTTGCAACTAGGTAATTTTGCTAGTAGAAAACTAGGGTATTTTTGTTGTAGGGTTTTTTTGGGGTTTTCAAAAGTTGGCTACTAGATTTTTGGTTGCTAGGAATTTTTAAAAATCATTTTTTTTTAAGATTTGGCTGCGGCTGGGGCTTTTTGGTTGCTAGGGTTTTTCAAAAAGAAAAGAAAGGATTTTTTAGGGTTTCTTCGGATTCTGCCTTCTGAGGTTTTTCGTTACTGTTTACTATTTATTTTGCTATTCGAGCAATGGGTGCTGTTGGATCCCTTCGTTTTTGGTCTCTACAAAGTGAGATTTCTCGCTCTTGGCATAAGGCTTTTTTTTACTTATCGTAGTACAGTTGTTTTGATCCCCCGTATGCCCAGTTGGCCTTCCAATTTTTACTTTGGAATGTTCTTCATGTTCGTTTTAATTCTGACTTAATTTTGTTTAATTATGGTGCTTGATCTGTTTTTAGATTGAATTAATTAGTCAAACTTGCTTTTGGGTCATTATAAAGGCTTTGGTAATGGGTTTAGGAATTAGAACCCACAGAACACATCAAGGCCTAATATAATCCTTAAAAACTTATAAAATAAATAAAAAGAAAATATAAGTAAAATTAAATTAAAATTAAATAACTAAAAAAAATGGTGTCTATACGAATGAAAGAGACATTTAATACCTCTATATTACATCTATTATCTCGAGTAAGAAGTGTGTGTAAAAAAAAAAACTCATTTTGTTCTTTATATTGCAGTACACAAATATTAGAATAATTGAAATTTATGCTATAGTAAATTAGAAGTTTACTAATGATTTTAATGTTTGGCATGACTGATTGGACCATCCTAGATCAATAATAATGCGAAAAATTATTGAAAGTATATGTAGTTATCCTTTGAAAAACTAGAAGATTTTTCAATCTAATAAATTCTCATGTGCTGCTTGCTCTAAAGGTAAATTAATTATAAGGCCATATTTACTAGATAAAGTTGGGACTAAATCCCCTGCATTTTTTAAACATATTCAAGGTTATATATGTAGATTCATATATCCACCATGTGGACCATTTAGATATTTTATAGTTTTAATCGATGCATTAACTAGATAGTCACATGTGTGCTTATTAACAACTTGTAATTTGGCATTTACAATCATTCGTTTGCAAGCATATTTTTTTGATTTTGTAATCAAGACTATTCGTCTTTACAATGTTGGTGAATTTACATCTCAAGTCTTTAATGAATATTGTATATTAGTTGGAATAACTGTCACGACCCGGAACTCCCATCGGACCCGTGACAACCGCCGCGACGTCCCGATAGGCACTCATTACCCCAAATGCCGATCGAAACCCCACAAGGCTTAGCATCAGCTTTCGCATATCCTCAGTGAGCAACAATTATTAAATCTTGCATTTCAAAAAATCATAATTCATTTACAAATCAAATCAATAAAATATGATTTTCTGGCTCACAGGGGCATTTTCGCCATTTTTCTTTGAAAATACCAAAATCCGCCAAAAACATGGTGTAAAAGCTAAATATGTTCATACATATTTTAAATCAAATAACTAAAGTATAAAATTACTTTTACAATGACAC
>NC_030854.1:27931744-27982857 GCF_000208745.1 Theobroma cacao
ATAAATGGGATTATAAGGCATATACACATATGTGGGGTTGATATTGTGATCAACTAAAATGAAGAATGATTTTTAGTGAATTAAGATTCAAACTTAATATATGATGAGTGATGTAGGTAGTACCATGATAAGAAATTTTATTAGAAATTGAACTATGTCAACATAAAAGACTCTGAGAAATAGTCAAGGAGATAATATCAAGGAAACGTGATCTATAGCATGGTTAAGCCATACGAGATGGATTAATATGATTAAGAAGATTGATATTTTATACCTGTGAGATAAATAGGAAGTACATGGAAATAATGGAAGAAAATACCCCACATTTTCTTTGAGTTTGATAAGTAAAATTTTGAGGACAAAATTTTATTTTAAGAGGGGTAGTGTTGTCAAACCCTGTTCTATAAAATAATTACGACATCATTTACATGCTCAATAAAATGTTTGCATGTTTAGGAAGTTTAAGGAATCGTTAAAAGACGATGTTACCCCTAATGGTACCATTAAGTCGATTAAGCCTCGAACTAGTTCAAATAGAAATTTTGAGGTGAAATTAAGAGTTTCACAGTTCAGGGATAACTCAAAATGGTAATTCGGAGTTCGAGGATCAATTTGGAGTCAAACTGAAATTTTCATTATTTAGGGGCAAAATGGTCATTTGCCACCTGGGGACAAAATGAAAATTCTGAGAAAAGATTTTTTTGGCCCCATTTAACTTATTGCAGTATGATTTGAGTATTGGAGTATAATTTGAGGGTTTGGTAGTGAAAAAGTTTAATTTCGGTGATTTCTGGAGTGTAGGAGCAAAATCGTAATTTTTTCACTCGTAGACAAAATTTGTGATTTTGAGAGAATTTAGATCACATTTGACAAATTGGAGAATGGTATGAGTATAAGGGATGAAAAATGTCTATGGGAAATTTTTTCAGTTTTTGGGGCAAAAATATAATTTTGCCACCCCGGGGGCAAAACGATAATTTTGCACCCCCAGAGCATTTTTTCAGCACAAGGTCTTCACCAATCATCATTTTTGACCCTTGAATAATGTGTGGTGGAGAGAGAAAGCTTAATAGTTAAGAAATGACACATGGACTAATAATAAGGTGACATGTGTCAAGTTCATATTCATTAATTATTTAACTTTAAAATAAATATAAAAATCAGCCAATTTTCTTTCACATGGCTGGCCAAACAAAGAAAAGGAAGAACAAAACGAGGAAAGGAAAAAACAAGAAACCTAGGTGGGAAAATTAAAGGAAAATTGGTGGATTTCAAGGAATCATGCAATCAAAGGTAAAATTTCTTGATTTTGACTTGTGATCTACCTTTTCCATGCATTTCTCCTTATTTTCCATGGTTAGATTTCATGTTTTCATGGTGAATTCATGGCTGCCCAAATGGGTATGGAGAGAGAATGAAGTTAGATTAATTTGATTTTAAGTTATGTTAGTGTTTTAAGTTAGTTTAGCATATTTAGAAACAAAACAACAAGAAAAGAATTCATTTTCCTTCATTACCATTATTGGCTGAATTTTCTAGGGGAATATTGGCTGCTGATCTTGATGTTTATTTGAGGAATTATGATGAATAATGATGAATTATGAGCCTAGAAAAATAATGGGAATTTTCGGAGTAAAAATACGAATTTTTACCCACAAGGGGTATTTTCGTAATTTGCTATCGGGACTGATAATTTGCACCACACTGAGGGACATTAAGTCAATTTGGGTGCAAATGAGGTATAGAAACTGAAAAAAATTAATTTAGAGTTTAAACGGACGCGTATATCGATTTATCGGGTAAAAGACCGAAATAGGCTAACATCTCGTTTAGGCAAAATTTAGACATTTTGCACTTCATATCATGCATTAGTAGTATAAATTAGTTTATTTTGGTTTAGTACCAAAGTACTAAACCTCTTAATTGTGCAATTTGTCAAGGTGGCGAATCCTCTGGCAAGGGCAATGAAATCGCACCCGAGGAGTAATAGTTGAAGTACCCGAATTTAGTTTTCGAAAACTGTGAGTAAACTTATTATCGTCTTAATTATCTAGAGTAGTTTTATACAATTGTGTGATTTTATGAAAAATGGGTTTAAATGGTAAATTGCTATGTTTTAAGAGAAATTGTGATTTTATAAAATGATTTTATAAATTTTCTGGAAAATCGAATACTGGTTTTGAAAATAGAGTAATTGGAGACTACTTGCTTGTGTTGTAAATTTATGGTTCTAAATTGAATGGCTTATGATAATAAATGAGCATGAATGGCTAAACTGATTTTGGTGTTAGAATTATTTGTATTGTGTATTTAGCCTTGAGAGGTTAGGTTGCGATAAATTGCCATGTCATGCAGAAAAAGATTTTATAAATCAGGTGGTAGATAAAAGATTAGCTACTGCAGTGGTGGGGGGTTCCGTGGGTCAGCCTATTAGAGGGGCACGGTAAACTCCTTTATGTTCTCACCTCGGTTGTAAAGGTGTGTAGGGTATCTCCTGAGGTGGGCTTTTTGAGTGCACTTCACGTGGACCACCGCATGAGAGTGAGACTCAGCCAACGCCAAGGAACGGCTATGTTTCAAAATAAAAATATGATTTATGCGAAATATGAATTTTTAAGAGCCTTGGCGGACTCGGTTGGATACCCCTGGTCTAGGTGTCCCTGAGTACAGGATTTGGCATGAGCCAAGTTTTGAGTAATTCACGACCCATATTGATTATTTGGTTGAAATGAATATTCGTGATGTGAAAAATTTGCTGAAGTTAATTATTTTTAATTGTCTCCATTTACTCTCCTTTAGATAGTTTAGATGATGTCTGTTTACTCACTGAGATTTTATAATCTCACCACCCTCAATTCTCCACATTTCAGGTTCGGGATAGCTAGTAGATAGCCGATTGCATCAAGGACTTCAGTTAGCCTTGCATTGTCAAAATTATAGGTTCACAGATTCGCATCTTATTAGTTAGTTGGGGGCCCACGTGTCATTGTAAAAGTAATTTTATACTTTAGTTATCTAATTTAAAATATGTATGAACATATTTAGCTTTTACACCATTGTTTTGGCGAGTTTCGGTATTATCAAAGAAAAATGACTAAAATGCCCCTGTGAGCCAAAAATTATATTTTATTGTTTTGATTTGGAAACGACTTATGATTTCTTGAAATGCAAGATTTAATAGCTGTCGCTCACCGGGAGATGTGAAAGCTGATGCTAAGCCTTGCGGGATTTCGATCGACATTCGGGGTAATAAGTGCCTATCGGGACGTCGCGGCGATTGTCACGGGCCCGATGAGAGTTTCAAGTTGTGACAGATTATGTACCAACTAATGAGTTAAATGCTCAGGTGCACGTCTTACTTATAGGATAAAAGTTGAAAATTTTACCCTCCCAAATTTTCCTCAAAAAGAAAAAAAAAATCGTTAGGATACATTGATTATGTGTTTTTAGGTAGTTTACAATAGAATGATAAACTTTTTAAAAGTAAGATTATTCTTTTCTTATAGTTTTAATTAAAAACAAAAATGATGATTTGACAAGGTGTTGGACTTGTTGGTTTTTTATTTAACTCTGTTTACAATAGAATGACAAACTTTTTAAAACTAAGATTATTCATTTCTTATAGTTTTAATTAAACACAAAAAATGAAGATTTGACAAGGTGTTGGAGGTGTTGGTTTTTTATTTAACACTTATTTTATTTTGGTGATTCAAAATTTAATGTGTCTATGGAAGATGTATGACCCTTGATTACATAAAAGTATGTCTCTTTGATAATTAGAATGATATATTTGTTCACTTCATGAATAGATGTGTTTGTATAATTAAGTGACACATTAATGATATTTCATTATCTGCACATGGATTTTATCTAATATTATCATGGATAATTGAAGAAATTTAAGTGGTGGAGAGAGAAAGCTTAATAGTTAAGAAATTACAAATGGACCAATAATGTGGTGACATGTGTCAAGTTTATATCCATTATTTATTTAGCTTTAAAATAAGCATAAAATCAGCCTATTTTCCTTCATATGGCCGGCCAAACAAAGAACAAAGAAGAACAAAGGGAGAAAAGAAAAACAAAAAACCCTAGGTGAAGAATTTCAAGAGAAAAGTGTGGAAAATTCAAGGAAATAAGTGACAAAAGATAAAATTTCTTGATTTTGACTTGTGATCTACCTTTCCTATGCATTTCTCCTCATTTTCCATGGTTAAATTACATGTTTTCATGATGAATTCATGGCTGGTCGGAATGGGTATCGAGAGAGAATGATGTTGGATCTGTTTCATTATAAGTTATGTTAGTGTTTTTAGTTAGTTTACTATGTCTAGAAACAAAACAATAAGAAAAGAATTTATTTTTCCCACCACCCATCAATGGCCGAACCTACCTTGTGTTGAGTGAGGATGAATTTGATTTTTATTTTAAGAGAATTGGTTAGAAAATGATGAATTATGGTGTGAAAAAGTAGTAAAAAAAATCACGGTGTTAATGCACCATTATTGACTGAAAATTCTAAGAAGAAAAGTGAATATAGTTTTGCCAAATTTTAGGTTATTTGACTTGAGTTTGGTGAATTAAGATATTGGAAAAGAAATGGAGCAATTTGGAGCTAAATTGGACGCGTTGGCCAATTAATCGGGTGATAAGTTGAATTAGGCCAATACCAGGGATTAGATGATTGCCAGTGCATTTTGCATTCCATATCATGCATTAGTAGTCTAAATTAGTTTAAATTCAATTTAGTACCAATGAAGTAAGTTTCTCGATTTTGTACTGTGTTAAGGTGGTGAGTCCTCCAATAAAGGCAGGGGAATTGCACCCGAGGACTAGTAATCTGAGTACTTCAAAAATCCCCATTCTAGACATTGTGAGTAACCTTATCATCATTTTAATTATCTAAAGTATGTTTTAACTCGGTTTTGGTGAAATTTTATGAAAATGAGTTAAATGACAAATTTTAGGTTTTATAAACAAAAATGTGTTTAAATGAAAAGATTTTATAAATTGTCTTGAAACGAAATAACGATTTTGAAAATAAAGCAATTGGAGACCACCGGTATGTTGTAAATTTATGATTGGAAATTGATGGCTTATGTTATATTGTTATTGTGTTGGCATGACTGGCTGGGCTGTGTTTTTGAATTGTATGAATTGTTTATTTTACCCTTACAAGCTGGGTAGTAAAATATTAACCCTGTCATGCTGTCAAAATTTTATTGTATGGTGGGTTTAGCTTGCTGCAGTAGGCAGATTCTGTGGACCAGCCTATTAGAGGAGCACAGAATTCAAATATATATATAGGTACCTCGGTCAGAGAGGCTCGTAGGGTATCTCTTGAGGTATAGTTAGAGTTCACGTCACGCCAAATCACCTCGTGATGATGAACTTCGCTAACGCCAAGGAACGGCTGTGTTTTTCAAACTAATAATTTGTTTACGTGTATACGAAATTTTTAATAGCCTTGGCGGACTCGGTTAGATGCCTCGGCCAAGGTATCCCCGAGAATGATTTTGGGAGGAGCCAAGCTTTTAAAATACTCATAAGTCATGTTGATTATTTAAATGAAATGAGTATTTATGTTATGAAAAACATATTTAAATAAAATATTTTAATAGTCTCCTTTTACTCGACTTTAGATCTTGTGAATGATGTTTGTTTACTCACTGGGATTATAAAATCTCACCACTCTCCTTTCCACCCATTTCAAGTTCAAAATAGGCTGTAGATAGCTGATATCATCAAGGACTACCGTTGGAATTGCATTTTCCAAACTATAGGTTCACAGTCCTCTTTACTTTTGCTTATTCGAGGGCCCACTTGTTATTGTAAATTAAATTAAATACTCTGACTTATTGTATTACAGTATGTATGAAATTATTTAGCTTTTACGCTGCAAAAATTATTTACGTATAACTCTATAAATATTGTTTTATAAGAAAATAGAATATTTTACTTAATATTTCTTTTATTTTTTTATTATATCCAAATAATCGAAATTTCATTTTAAATGAAGATTTTAGACTTTAAAACTCATTTTTTATTATGAATTATGTGTTTTGTACTCGCTTATTACATTTTTAGTGGATTTCAAGATTTTGGAGGAAAAATGACCAAAATGCTCTTGTGAGGAAAAATTTATTTTTCTATTGTTTTGAATTGGAAATAGTTTATAATCTCTCAAAACATGATTTTAGTAACTAATACTCACGGGGGAAGCGAGAAAAACTGATGTTAAGCCTTGTGAGGTTTCGATTGACATTTCAGGTAATGAATGTCTCTCGGGACGTCGCGGTGGTTGTCACGGGCTCGATGGGAGTTCCAGGTCCTGACACCAATACTTATCAAATTTCTCTTTCATTTTCTTTGCCATTGTTTGCAACTCAACATCAGGATGCCTTTGTCTATCTCTCAAAATGAAATAAATACTATAAATATCATCAAGAAAAGCATTAATAGTGGCATAAGAAGTACCTGAAACTTTTACTGTGAGTGTGTAAAAATGTTTCAAGAAAAGATTCAACCTCCTAACATTTTCCCAATCCTCATGTTCAGGTATCCCATCTCCCATCAACAAATCAGTTCTATACTGAGAATCGGCTTCCTCAAATAAACTAAAGGCTTCTTCAAACTTTTGAGTTGTTTCTAACATCAAGTAAATGGAGTTCCATCGAGTACTAACATCCAAACACAACAAATTTTTTGATTGAATATTTGTAGACTCAACACATTCTTTGAACTTTGCTAACCTAGCAGGTGATTGTCTCACGTATCTAACTACGCCTCTGATACAAGCAATTGAACTATTCATTTCCTTCAATCCATCAGTGACAATGAGATTAATGATATGTGCAATGCATCTCATATGTAGGAATTTGCTTTCTAAAAAGCTATTTCCTAATAAGTTCAATTTTTTCTTCAAATGTGCTATTGCAACATCATTGGAACTAGCATTATCAACAGTAATAGTGAAAACCTTACTAATCCCCCAATCACGCAAACATTTATTAATCATTTTCCCAATTGCCTCACCTTTGTGACTATAAATGGGACAAAAGTTTAAAATTCTTTTGTGTAATTTCCAATCATTGTCTATAAAGTGAGCCGTAAGACATAAATAATTCTCTCTTTGAATTGATGTCCATGTGTCTGTGGTCAGAGAAACTTTAAAAGAAGATGTTCTCAATATATGCTTGAAATGGTTTTCCATCAACAAAAAGGTTAAAGCAATCTCTAGCAACAGTCCATCATGATGGCACAATAAATCTAGGACATGAAGTTGCCACGAATTCCTTAAATCCTACCCTTTCTACAAATTTGAAAGGTAACTCATCTCTAATGATCATCTTAGCTAGAGACTTTCTAATGGCTTCTTGACTAAATTTCCAAGTTCCTATTAAACCATCCCCCGATTGAAAAGCTAACTCAATTTGAGTATAATCATTAGCAGAACTAGGAAACTTTTTGCAAGAATTCATGTGATTCTTCAATGAAGTTGTGCCATTATATTTAGTATTAGCAAAAAGTACCCTATCACAATAATTACATCTAGCTTTTTGTTCACCTTGATCATTGACAAATCTGGTGAAGTGTTTCCAAACTTCAGACCTCGATGGAAGTGCTTTCCGTTTTTTAGAATTGACAACATCACTTTCATTAGTGGAGATTATAGTTTGCTGTGTAGTTGGTGTTGGTGACGATGACGGCATGCCAATAGGAGTAGACTGTGTAGCAGTAGCATTAGGAGTAAGAGTTGGAGTTGGATTATCGCTTTCACTTGCCATTGAAATCTTCAACCTGTCATTAAAAAATAATTAATTAATTAGTAAATTTGTAATAATAACTTTCTGTTGGAAAAAATTAAATGCTAAAAAATTTGTAAAATGAGGATAGAAATAATGCAGATTGTCAATTATGTAAGTTCTGCAAATGGAAATGGTTTTTTCTTTGCGGAGATTGCTCAAACTCAAAGGATATATTCGGTTGTTACTTTTACTAGTAACTGTTTATTAATTTCTTTTTACTTCTTTAAAAGTTTCTAAAAAGTAAAAGCATAATCATCATATACGATTAAAATGAGCAAATAGATAAGGTAAAATGTAAAACATGTAGAACATAATTGATCCATATTGTTTAAACTAGAATCATGCATTCTGTTTATTTAGGCATTTATTGCTTCTTTTTCTTTTCTTATAACAACAACCAAAAGGAGTCTAAATTTTAGAGGAACAGCAATCTAGACCTGAGTCTACTACTACTGCAGTCCAACTCTAATCTCATTGAAATCCAAGCTAAGTATCGAAATACAAACAAAAATCAAATTTATTTTACCTCTTTAAATATGCTAAGAAAGCAAAAAAAAAAATATGCGTTAAAGTTATCATTTGGACAGCATTAAGAAACATTTCTTGATATCTCAAGCATTAGACACTTAAATTTTGGATCCTTGCTTCCTTAAATTAGTTCATGATATCAAATTTATTGAGCAAGTTTGAACCCCCTATAAATCAGGTCAAAAACCAATCATACGGTTGCATTTAAGTGACTTCACAATAGCCATTAAACTTTTCAGTATAACCACAAACTCTGTATGGCTTCTACATTCTACAGTAGCAATTTGTTTCTAGACAGCATTAAGAAACATTTCCTAAGAACTAAATGGAAGGTCAATCGAGTAGAAACGGGCAAAGAAAACAAAGTGGATAACACGAAAAACCTAGAAAGAGGAAAAGGTTTGGGAAGAGAGAAGGAGCGGCAGCATTGAGAAGGAGAAGCAAAGATCTTTCACTTGGGCTTAGCAGCGTCGTGAGGCAAGGAAGTGGAATAGAGGAAGCTTGAAGAGTCGGAGATCGTGAGGCTAAATTTTTTAGGTAAAATTTCTATCCCAAAAATCTCCACTCTCCACACTCATAAATCAAGGACTAAATTTCTATCCCTAATCTCGTTATCACGATAACCCGATAACCTTAATCTCTGTTCTAATTTTTGGGAAAAATAGAAGCCCAAATTGTAGGGTAATCAACACGAAATTAATCACAAGAGAGTTGATAGGGCTTACCGATTGAGACGAGGAAAAAACCATAGGAAAGATGAAAGTCGACGATCGTTGGGCGGCTGGGGTGTGTATGTGTGAGAGAGAGAGCCTTCAAAATTATGTGGGAGACAGGGAGAGTGGCGAACTGGAGATTGGAGTCACGGCTCAAGGGAGGGGATGGTAAAAACCAAAAAAGGGAAGTAGAGAACTGCCGAAATTTAATTCTCATATTTTAGGTTTAGGAATTTTTTTAGGTAAAATCTCCAAAATGCCCTTCAATTGGTTCGGTTAGATATTTTTCTAACTAAAACCAAACCGAAGTAATTATATTAACTGAATTAACCTAACCGATATAACCGAAAAATTGAACTAACCGAACTGGAAAGACCAAACTCATTTCAGTTCGGTTCGGTTGTTCGGTTAGGTTTCTATTTGCTCACCCCTACCTAACATGTTGACAATAAAATTGAATCATAATCTTTATTAATTAATTTAAATGAATCATAATCATATTAATTCAATTCCACACACCAAGATTGGCATCTAGTAATACATCATGTTCACTTAATTGTTAGGATAGTCAAAGGATTCTTTTACAACCTTTTAGTGTACAATCTATCAATGTAATTCATTCCTGTTAGTCTCGTTTGAGTGCTAGAAGGGTGTAACGACCGCTCCTCGATCGCTACCAGCGTTCGCGTCTTGTGAGAAAACCCGTTAAGCCTTATTCGAAAACTTTGTATAACAATGAACCCATTCCACCGATTTATTTAATTACTTGAACCATACATCCTTTGTGTAACATAACTTAAACAATAGCTATAATAAATCAACTCAACTTTTATTCAACATAATTGTAGAAGTTCATCAAGGTCTTTAATATCCAACCATACATTTACATTAATACTATTTACAATCAAATTATGCTATGAAAGACTCGACCTCTAATAGCGGAGTGACTCAGAATGAAATCCTATGAGATGTCTTTACCTATTCGCGGTGAACCATAAGTGTTGATGATTGCACGCTAGGCCGATCACTATCCGTAAAAGAGAAATAATGGGGTGAGTCTCACAAACTTAGTGATCATCAGCTCCGTGAGTAGGGTGTAGATGGGAAACAAGCATAAAGCAGGTAAATTTGGATGATAAAACCAGAATAAGAATAATAATCTTAGAAAAATCAAATCATGAGTAGAGTGTTTGTACCTTGTAAAAATAATGCCAAAAAAATCATAATACAATATTTCACTTGGCAAAATGGTGCCAAAAACAAGTGTAGCAAAACAAAGTTCAATCATCGAAAACATCACTTGCCATCAAGATATGAATAACAGTATAAAGGTATGCACACTCTTAAAATGTGTGGCAAGTAAAGAAATCAACGTGTACAGCCACATAAACCAACTCATGATTGTTAAGTAAGCACTGAAAGCTTTTATTTAAACAAGGGGAGCTACAGAAAAGCCTTAACTCTCCACCACACAAAAGAGTACACATTGCAAAACTCACAAGGCTCTCGAGTAGGTAAGCATAGTAATCACACGTGGACCCACTTCCACGTCATAACAATCCAGGAGCCTTACTCCACCGGATTCCCATAGCCATGGCAGTCTCAACGATGTTGGCCAACATCGAAGAATCAAGTTGTTGTAACTGCGTATATCACTGGTGGCCTAGCCACGTATATATATATCACAGGTCGTGGCCCTCATCACGCCTAATAGCCCGTCGACGACCCAAAGGTTCTCTAGCTAGAGTTCATTTGTGCACAAAGGTCACACTATATCGATATGACATTCGACCTACTCTCGACACTCTTGGTTTGTCAAAACCATTTACAAAATCAAATTGAGGTTTCCAAGTCTTTCATGTAAAACTATTTGAAAACAAGTTCGATAACCTTTCAAATTGCTTTTCACGTAAAAAGGCATGGTGTATTCTCTTATACAAAGATTAAACTACAACCGGTGCTCAAAACTTGCATTTTTAAATTATCTAACAATCGCATTTAATTATGCATATCACACAAAAATTACAAGGCAGAGATTTTGATGCAAACATCATAAAAAGGCTTGTTTCCCAATCTCTAAAACACTTTACACATATAGCTTATCTATAGATATATCCAAAACAACTTGCATCCACAATTTCCTATGGTTTCTACCAGCTCATGCTTTCCACAATCGTAATATATTAATCATTGTAAATCTATTTTAAGATTGCATATCAAGGCTAACAGCTCAAGCTATCCACAATTGTGTTTAAGAAAACCATCAATGTTTATTAATGTAAATCCATATATAGTGTGGAGATTTTGAAATAGGCACCTCCTACTCACCGTACAATAGCAGGATACTACATCGCTATTGACTCGAATGCGTATCTAATTAATTCTACTTGCCGGTCACCCATTACCTCATCCGATATGCCACTACCGCACACTTTCTCGACTTATACGCCTCATAGCACCATTCAAACCCAATATACTTAATTGTGCTCATACATGGGCAACACATAAATCAACAATTCCTTAATCAAATTTTATAGTTTTCATCAATATTATCCACAATCATTTAACACACAATCCACACACATTCAACCAACTATAGTTAACACAATATACTATACTCACATAGCATGTTCACCTTTCGATTTTAGCTTGAGTTACATGCACCTAGTGCATAATTTCTTTACATCCATGGTCACCATCACTGCCACAAACATAAACCATCAGCACACATCTCATTTCTCCTTTCTACTTGTGATTTCAAAACTAAAATACTTACACATAGCTTATCAAGCTCAAAATCACTATGGATTCCAAGATTGACCCACAAACATGCATCTATTTCTTTCAATTCTTGGAGGACCTTTGCTGCCACAAACATTCTCACACAATTACCAACTCATTTCCTCAAGAAATCACAACTAAAATCAAAGTTCTACTTACCTTCCTTAGCTTGGAACCACTAGGTTGAACGTTCCTTGTCTTTTTCTTCTTTCTCCTTTCTTTTTTTCTTCCTTTCTTCCTTTCTTCCTTTCTTTCTTTGCTTCCAAGCTGATTCTCTCTCTTTTTCTTTCCAAAGGTGCAAGTTTTCTCAAGGCAAAGATATTTTGCCATTCCTTGGTGTGGGCGGATTCTCCCAAGTTCCCCACCACTCAAATTTTTTTTCTCTTCTCTCATGAGCGGTGCCGAAAGCTTGGTCATTTTGTCCTTTTCCTCATTCTTTTATGTGGTTAAAAAAAGGTTTTTGGACCTTTCCACCCGCCACTTTCATTGACCATTCTTTTTTCCATTATTTTTTTTTCTTTTCTCTTTACATGTCATGCCAATTAATTCTTCTCTTTGACCCATTCAAGTTATATGCAACCCACTTTTTTCTTTATTCATTTGACCACCAATGCACCAATAACATTACATGCAAAAAACTTTTGGTATCATTCTTTCTTTTACTTCACATGGTGGAGGTCCCATATATCCCCCACTAACTTTTCCTTTTTGCACACCATAGTTTGCATGTAATAATAATTTCACATGTATATCTCATCATCCACATAATCTAACCTTCTTTGGTTAGTAATTCCCCATTTAACTTCAAATATTAAAATTTGCACATAAGTTTTCAAACTTTTCTTTATTTATCGTATGACCTTCCAAACTTTCATCCTTTATAATTTGGTCCTTCCAACATTTATTTAATTTCAATTTCCTTCTATCTTTCTTCCGTTACATGTGTTCAAACAAAATATAAAATTTGCACTTACCAAGGTATCACCATAATATTTAAACATATACTTACCCACTCTAGCTCTATTTAATAATGACACACAGGCCCCACTATTATCGTTTTTCTTCCAAATTCTTTGCTATTTTTTCTCTCCCATTTAGATTAATCATATAATCCTCCTTCATGACTAATTTCGACAATAGATAAAATATTAATATTTTAATATTTTTTTATTAATAAAATATTATTTTATTTCAAAATTCTCCACTTGTCTTTTCGGGACCCAAAATGTCTCACTTTGTCCCGGTTTACTTCTGAATCATCTTTTAACTCACTAATTTATTCTCGATAAAAATATTATTATTTAATTACTATTTTCTCGCGTGTGAAATATTTTATTTCAAACTATTCCTTTCACTCATCACCGCTCTTTGACACTTAAATTTACATCAATTGCCCCTGCGTCTTATCGATACGATTATGTTGACTACTATATGGGGGTACAAGGTGTTATAAAGGGGGGTGAATAGCACTAAAAATTTTTTTGCTCAGCCCTTTAAAGCTTGAAGAGCACTTAATCAACTAGGTGAAAGGAAATACTAGAACTTGTTAAACTTACAAGACACCAAGTAAGGAAGGGTAAAGAGAAAAGGAAAATGCAATAGTATTTATAGTGGTTCGGTCCCCTTAACCTACATCCACTACCTTGATTTCCCAATCAAGGATTTTCAACCTAACTTTACTAAACTAGAGGAATTAACAGCTTCCACCAAGCTTTTATAAGGTGATCTTCTAAACCAAGCTCTAATCCCTTACAACAAGCTTTAGAGTGCTTCCCACACTCTAACTTTTCAAGAAAAAGAAGTAAAACTAAGTACCTTTACAAGTCTGGATAGATTACAATCAAGCTCAAACATTATTTCTAATTTTGGAACGAAGAACAAGTGTTTTTGTAAAGAATATTTAGCTTTTTGCTCAAAATAGCTCTTTTCTCTTCCAATCTTCTTTCTTTGACCGTTCGAGCTTCCTTTTATACTTGGGGAGTTAGATTTTTTTGTTGAAGACAACTTCAAGCCGTTAAAAAAAACTCTGATGCACTTATAGCCGTTATTTTATCCTCTAGTGTTTAAATTCAAAAAGGCAGACAGACTTTGGCTAATCAGTTACAGGTAGCTCTAACCGATTACAACTTCTCTACCTTGCACTGTCCTACTGTTGTGTTCTCTGCTCTAACCAATTACAGGAGGCTCTAACTGATTAAGAGTTCTTTGTCTTTAAACTTCTCTTTTTCAACAGATTTCTTCTAACTTGTTATTGCAGGCTCTAACTAATTGAAAACTTTCTGTTTTTCACTTCTTTTCACAACAGTCTAATTAGTTAGCTCTTCCCTTAACTGATTGAAGCTTTTTTTCTTTCAACCATAACCATTTAAACCAACTTTAATCAACTAAAAGATCTTTGAATTTTGAACTTTTCTATTTTGGTTCCTTTCAACGATCAACAATATTTTCAAACTTGTTTTTGGCACTTGATGATACTAGGACCTTGTGCTCTAATCGATTAACCAGACCTCTTAATGGATGAGCATATTTTTGTTTTACTTCAGCTTGTCACACAGCCATGCCTTGACTGATTAAGGTCCCTTGATAATCAATTACTATGGTTTTGTTTTTGTTCATTCATTGCTCTTTCTTTCTTAACTGATTAAATCTTCATTAAACTTAGTAAGCTCCTTGACTTGCTTTTAATTAACAGCTTGGTTAGGGGTATTAAATTAAATCCTACACACTTAAATAGTAAAGTTAGACATTAATGAATGAGAAATGTTTTGTTATCATCAAAAACATATGGAGTCAACATTCTCCCCTTTTTTGATGAGGACAAAACACTCTTAAATTTAAGAGTGTAATGTCTATAAATAAAAAGAATATTTTGTGCAGTTTTAAGGATTTCTCCTCTAAACTATGTGCTTCCCCTATATATATGCTCTAATAAAACTATCCAACATAAATCCATTCAAACACAGGAGCATATATATGCATATGTTTAGTATTCAACCATTCATAATAAGATCAATCATAAAAGGTATAAAAACTCAGTGCAATATAAGTCACATAACCCAAAAAAAAAAACATTGTTTGGTACATAACACTGTCATAAAACATATAAACCACACAAACTTTGCTAACATTGTTCAGCACAAACCAGAAAACATACCAAGTCAAAGGCAATAAAAGCATATATAAAGATTGAGCTCATCATTCCTATCATCTTTACTTTCTAATCATATTTTCTTGTTTTCCTATATTTCTCCTCTTTTTTGGCATCATCTAAAAAGGTTTTGATTTGAATTAGATGAAGGTGAGGATTCATCAGTGCCAAAATGAAGATTGAGAGGTTTGGGAGAGCAGTGGGATGGAGAGTCTAATGGAATAGGCTAAGGGTCTATAGATTTAAAGGATTGTTGGGTGGAATTTAATGTCAGTCTTGCAAACTTTCTTCTTTTGAAGGTTTTGGTCTTAAGGGCTATACTTTTCTTGCCTTTACCAGTAGTCTTATTTGCTACAAGATCAGTGTCAATAGCTTTACCCTTGTTTAGATGTGCTTCTTCTGTAGTTGTTTTGTTTCTAATGGAACTGACTGAGCTTTTTGATTCATCATTACCTGTTGGTGTGTTAGGTCAACTTTAGCTTCATTGATGATATCTCTTTTGAGATCAAAAACGAGAATCTCTTTAGATTCTGCAAGGGAGTTCACAGCACTTTTTTCAACCTTTGAATGTTATTTTGCAACTTGGGCTTTTTTCTCTTTTTCTTTTTCTTCCTTATGCTCTACAATGGGTGGTTGTTTTTCTTTTTCCTATTCTTATTTAGCACTTTTCTTTCTAGATTCCATAATTCCAAATTGAGTCACATCTGAATTTTTAGGTATTTCCTTGTTAATTACCCTATCACAACCAAACGTTGCACTTTCAAATTGTTCTGTAGTAGTCCTCTCACTTGACTGACTTGCAACAAAGACAGAGGCTTTTAGAACTTTGGTTTCTTTAGCTGGATTTATCATAGCTTCAAGCTGTTGAAGTTTTTCTTCAATCTTTACCATCTTCTCAGCTTGATTAGTCAACTTCCTATCAATTCTCATCAAGAGATTAAGCATCATGTCACTCTGAAGTGGGGGTTGACTGGCCCTGGTGAAGGGTGTTGAATGACTACCAGTTGGAGAGAACTGAGGTCTACCTTTTGTGATCTTAATACATTCATTCCTCTCTATCTTGTACCCCATTTTCAATACACTACCCATGAATATTCCCTGATCCTTATTCTTCATGAGATCATACTAAAATCTTCCATTTCAATTTCCCTTCTTTTTCACTAAAGCTGTAATGATATTGTCATACGGTAGATTTGCTTTGTCCCCTAGTGTAGTTGTTCTGATCCTTTCCACCATTAATGAGAGGCCTAAGTAGTTTTACCAAAACAACACCATTTTGTCCTTATTTTCTTAGTCAAAACCTTAAAAATAAAAAGAGTATTTTTTTCCAAGCCTTATTTCTTTCTTTCTTGTTCCTTCTTAACTATAAAACCCTTTCCCTTCACGGCTGCAATCACCACACGACCACCATACCATTGCTGCAAATGACTCACCCTTTTATCTCTCTCCACCATTTAACACTATCATAACCCACCATACCTTCGATTTAACCTAAACTTTTGAAAACTTATTCCCAAAATCTAAAAAATGTTGAACTTGAAAGCTATCCCAACCTCAAAACAAGAAAATAAACTCATATCTATCATCTTTTTTTTTTCAAAAAGTTTTTCATCACTCTAGTTTTTTTTCTTTCTTGTGGTTGATGGTTGCTAGATGTAGGGTTAGTTTTTCTTATAGAAGGTTATTTGTTCTTTGACTCTCTAGGATTTTTTGTATCATTTTTCTAGCTCTCTGGGTTTTTTTTCCCCTCTAAATCCCTTATTTCCTTTTATTTATAAGTGCGAAAAAGGATTTTGAAAACCTTTCTCCCATAACTGTTTCCATTGGTAGTGCCTTGCATGCTACCAATGGCAGCATACTCAGATTTGGTAGCTTGCTACCAAGCCTTTGTTTTTTCTTAAAAAAACTTCCCTTTCTTGTAATTCGTGAAAGGTAAATGAACAGGGTTAAAACCCTTACCTAAAAATGGTTAGGTCTTTCTTGGAGAGAGGGGACGGCTGCCATGCCAAGCATGGCAACTAGGTCAAAGTTTTTTTTTTTTTAAGGACTTAGGCTTTTTGAATTTCAGGAGCTCAAAATGGATTCATTTAACAATGAAGATGGTTTTTGGGCTTCTACAGCCCAAAAGATGCCCAAAAAAGCCCAAGTATAAGTTGGGCTCAATTATAGCCTACAATCAAGCAAATAAAAGAAAGAAATTAAAATAAAATAAAATAAAGGAATGCTTAAAATTGATTCAGATAAAATGAGGTGTGTACATTATTATGTGCCAATATTTTCTTGGTGTCGAGAGTAACCACAACAATTACAAGAATAATAAAAAGTCACTTTAGCAATCCATGATCCAAATGGAGGAGAGTTCTTTTGAGAAAGAAAGAGTTAA
Organism: Theobroma cacao; assembly: GCF_000208745.1. Taxonomy (NCBI): domain Eukaryota; kingdom Viridiplantae; phylum Streptophyta; class Magnoliopsida; order Malvales; family Malvaceae; genus Theobroma; species Theobroma cacao. Next base: position 27,949,106 of record NC_030854.1, read on the forward strand.
TGTGCAAAAGATTTGAGGTACACTTGTAAATACCAAGTGTTTTGATGACATAATTACCATTTTAATTGGTTTCACTTATCTTCAATGGGAAGATAATTAATTTGTAAATCTTGCAATTAAGAAACTTTTTTGTGGAGTGGACCGGATGCTCCATTTGTATGCAAGATCTGAGAGAAGATTTGTAAGGATTGATTGAAAGATGTGCTAGCAGAAAAGTAAAAAAGTGCAGTCATTGAGGTTAGTGTAAAAAAATTTTGTGATTGCAAAGGCATGTGGGGGTCATGGATTAACAAAGAAATTTGGGATACCATCATAGACGAGGAATGAGGGATTAATAAATAGCAAAATCGATCATAAAAAGAAAAAATAAATCACTTGACAGGAAAAGATGGAAGCATAATGAAGCACACATGCAATTCACTCCTTTTTCTTGTACGCGTAAAAAAGATGGTACGTTAATGCCTTGTCATTGTCACAATAATGTAGGTAACAAATTTCTTTAATGATGTTATCATTACACTTTTTGTTTTCGACTTAGAGGAAGGGGGATTTGAACCATACTCTTTAAGTAAGGAGATCATCTATCAACCAATGAGCCAAATGTTCGAGTGCGATGTTATCATTATACTTGATTTAACACAAACATAAAAGTATAAGGAGTAATTTTACCAAAATTGATATTTTACTTCGATACAAGGACTTAGTAAAGTATTATATCTACTGGAGATACATACATTTGTAGTATATGCTTGGACCCCAAATCTTAACTCTTTAAATTTGCCTAATAAAAAAATATTGGTAACAAAAGTTAACAATTTCATTTGTGTAAATGATTGATGTCCAGGGGCAGAGAGTGGTATAAAAGTTTTAAAATTTTTCATATTTTTTTACTATATACTTGGTACATTGTCAAGAGCATCCTCTAACTTTGATAAATTAATTGGTTTTATGATGCTCAAATTTAGACACCACCTTTCGTCTTTTCAAATTAAGGGGTCTAGGACTTAAAGCTTATAATATAATTTTTATTGGTCATTGAGCATCCTCCTCCTTAGTTCTCATTTAAAGAATCAAATGGTGTATAGTTGAATAAATTATTTTTGACTTGCTGGATACAACATATAATCTGATCATGAATTGTGATTCAATAGTTATTTTATATTATACTTGTGGTGTAATAGGTATTGATGTTAGTTAACATGATATATGATTTGTTAGAAAACATTGTCTATAATTTTGTAAGAGCATCCCTTTCTCATTGTTATATGGTATTTATTTATATGGAGCCTTCTTCATCTTTAAGCTCTTAACAAAAGTTGGCTTGCTCCGCCTTTATTGATGCCCTAACAAAGCCAATGTCACATTTTCCATGTGGCTTATTTTCTTTGCTATGGCAACTTAGTCATGGCACATATATATTTGTCATGGTAGCTTAGTTCGACTAATGTTTTAATCTTAATTATATTAATAATTTTCAAGAAGTTATTATAATTTAAAGTTATCATTTTCTTAATAATTTTGAGGGAAATAAAACAACTGTTGTTTAATTTTCTATGCACGCAAGTATACATATCACAAAGATAATAGTAATGAGTAAAGTGTCGATCACACAGAGAATTGAATTAATTCTTAATGTTAACTACTAAAATTGTAACACCTTAATCTTATCCAAACAATTAAATTTAAAATTATTAAAAAGAAAAATTAAAACTAATAAATTGAAACTAAAATTAAATAGTAAATTTGTTTTATAAAACTCACTTAACTACCAGACCTAAGATTATGATGTCCCTCAACACTTCATCTAATTATTGTCTTTCTTTCTTAACTGAGTTTAATGGATTAAATTGATAATCTAGAGTCCTAAATTATTTACAAGTCTCTGTCGAGTTTTTCATAAAAATACCTCTCTCAATTAATTTATTATATGTCTATGCAAATTAAATTGAAGAAAGATTCATTAAGTTCGTGCTCTAATTTTGGCTATTTATGGTTTATATGTGTATATCTACCCTATAGGCAAATCAAACCACCTAATCAACTAAGTGTATTAGATCATACACTATTCTATTCAAGGTCTACCTAAATCTCTTTTGTTAAGGTTTAACCTAGGTTTCCAATTCAATCTAATTGGTGATAAGAACAGAATAAAATAAACAACTTAAATCCATCAAACATAAGCAAAAAATAGATAAATAAATCAAACTACATATTAAGTTCAATCATAATCTTAGATAAAAAGCTTAGTTCCCCATAAAGTCATACATCATCATTGAATAAAGTTTGAACATTAAAAACAAAACCAAGTGAATAAGAGAATCAAAAAATAGAAAAACTCAAGAATTGTATTCTTGATCTCCAAATCTCCTTGGATCCTTCAAATTCTTCTTAGCTTCAATGACTTTGTGGCTTGACTCTCAACTGTCAATCTGGTGTTTCGTTATTTCCTCAAAGTCTTCCGAAAGGTTTTTTTAATAAGGCTTTAAAGTTAGACCAAGTTGGGTGAAGAAAGAAGTCAATTCCAATTAGGATTTCCTCATCAGACTACGTGGGCCGCAACCTTGCCTAATTAATTAACAGAAATTGTAAATGCTCTAGAGCTGTGCAGTTTTTCAACTTTGATAAGATTTTTAACCACCTTCTAAGCCGAATTGGAAGAAGTAATAAACATAAAAGTTGTATATTGTTCTCTTATCTTTTTAATGGTTAAAGAATCATTTCATTTGGATCTTTATACAAAAAGTTATGGCTGAAATGCTGAAACATATGCAGTGGAAGTCTGCACCTTGAAATTGCTCTTCTTCTTCCACTAAAATTCCTCTTTCATCAAACACCTACAAAACCACAAATAAATCAATAACAACCTATCTTAACAACATTAACACCAAATTAAGTATAAAATTAACTAAAATTAGACTGACTCACCTAAAATAACTAACTTAAAATAATTTAAATAAAACCTACTAATTTTTATGCATTACTACAAGAATTAAGCTAAAATACTATCAAAATTAAGCTCAAATAACTTTATATCATAGAGTTATCAACAACCTTTAGCCACACATGGCACATGGGGTTGGCAGTTGGCCAACTTTCAAATTCTCTAGTTTCTTACACAATAACATGCCAATTGACATCAGCTACAAACCTTGAAAGAACAACCATCATTTGCAACGTGTCTTGCCCCAAGCATCCCCGCCACCCCTTCAGTGGGCGAAGCCAACACCAACCACACTTAAATTTGAGCTGTACAATGTTGTTCCACTTCATTCTAAGGTCCACAAAACATTTTCAGATACTTATATAACAAACATACCTAAAATCTTATCACACCCATTTCAATTAGCAGTTAAATTCTTTTCCAAGCTTTCACTTTCCTTTTGTTCCCAAATTTTTGTAGCTTGACAGTTATGGTATAAGTTAGCATCTTCAATGCAAAACCCGACCCTATAAACACATGTCATGACATACATGCACTGAGCAGCATGTTATTACGCTAGGAAAGCTCTTAAGAATAGACGAAACCCGGTATTGTACCTAACGGTACACTTAAGTTGATTTAACCTCGAACTAGTTCAAATAGAAATCGTAGGATGAATTTAATATTTTACAGTCCAGGAATGACTAAAAATGATTGTTCAAAATTCGAGGGTTCATTTGGGAAAAATTAAAAATTTTGATGTTTAGGGGCAAAATCGTCATTTTGCCACCTAAGATAATAATTTGATCATGGAGTGAAATTTTTTACCAAAATTAACTATTTGGAGTATAATTTAATGATAGGAAGTGAAAAATTTTAATTCCGGTAATTTTCAAAACATAGCGGCAAAACGATAATTTTGTCACCCCGGGGTAAAACCGTAATTTTCACCACCCAAAACTTGTCAAAATCATAGGATATATTTATTTTTGGTATGAATAACTATGGTATTTTAAGTGGTGAAAAAATTGAAGTTTAAAGGACGAAATTTTAAAAACGGGCCAATGAAAAAGTGATACATGGCACTTTTTAATTATTTAATATTATTTTAAAGGAAAATCAGCCCATTTAAACCCCACATCAGGCGATGGTCGGCCATAAGGAGAAAATAAGAAAGAAAATAGAGAGGAAAGGAAGAAAAGAGAAAAACGAAAGGAAAACTAGAAAATTCAAAGGAGAATTCGCGTTTTTCGTCCGTTTACGCGTTTAACGATAAGATTTTTTTACTTTAGCTTGATTTCTACCTTTCCTATGCCTTTGTTTCCATTTAGCATGCTTGAGGAGAGAGAGCAAAAAGTGATACCAAGGGCTGACCGCATTTCAAAGGGAAGGATTTTGAAATTTTTATGTTTTGATTCTTAGTTAAATTGGTAGTTTTAGTTAGTTAAATATGTATAGAAATCAAATAGGACAAGAAAGCATGAAATTCTCACAATACCCACCCTTGGCCGAATATTCAGTGATGTACAATGATGATGAACTGATTTTTATTCTAAGAGAAATGAAGAGAAAATGATGAAAAATGGTTAAATGTGATAGAAAAATAAAGTGAAAAATTAACCGAGTTAATGTCCCATTTTTGACCGAATTTTTTGAGAAAAGTGAGCTGATTTTGGTGATTTTAGAGAGTTATTAGCTGATATTTAATGGTTAGAAATGTTGGAGAGAAAATGGGACAATTTAGAGCTAAAATGGAGCGCGTTAGCAATTTATCGGGTAAAGTACCAAAAATAGGTTAATACCGCATTTAAGCCGTTTTAGGCTATTGCATTTCATACCATGCATTAGTATAGGATTTAAGTCAATTATATAGTGATTTAACATCAATGTGGTGAATTGTGTAATTTTTGCAATGTGTCTAGGAGGAAAGCCTTCCGGTAAAGGCAAGGAAGTCGTACCCGACGAACAATGATCGGGGCACCTAAAAAGCATTTAATTTGTACAAACTGTGAGTAAACCTATTATTATTGTAAATTATCTAGAGTTTTTTTTTAAATACTCTTTATGTATTTTATGAAACGAAAATGAGATTAAAATGGGACTTTTGATGTTTTAGAAATAAATGTGACAAATAAATATATTATGTTGATTATCTAGAATAAGAAACTTTTGATCATGAAATTGAGCAATTGGAGGCTGCCAATTGTCTTGAAAAATATATTTTCCTATGAACGGCTTATGATATATGAGTATATGTGGCTATATTTTATAATTGCATTGGGAATTTATGTAAGCTATCTTTTACTATGCAGGGTGGATAAATAAATAAAAGTCACGTTATACTGTCGAAATTTTATTAAAATTGGTGGGTTTAGTCACTGCAGTGACGGGTTTTCGTAGACTGCCTATTAGAGGGGTACGGTAAACCTGGTTGCATAGTTACTCTGGTTGTAGAGGCGATGAGGGTAACTCCCGGGGTAGTGTTAGAGCTCACTTCACGTCGAACCCCCACGTGAATGTGTAACTCAGCCAACGCCAAGGAACGGCTTGTTTTCAAAACTAACATGTGTTTAACATGTGAATATCTTAACAACCTTGGCGGACTCGGTTAGATGCCTCGGCCAAGGTATCCCCGAGGACTAGTTTTTTGCTTGAGCCTATTTCTAATAAAAGTCATAAGCCTTAACAACTGTTTTGGTAAATTATAAATATTTTATGGTTTAAGAAATAAATTGAAAACCTTATGAAATGATTTGTGATTTGTTGTTTAAATTTGCCTCCATTTTACTCGCCTTTAGATATTTATAATAATGTCTGTTTACTCACTGGGATTGCAAAATCTCACCTACCTCCTTTCCAAATATTTCAGGCCTGTGGTAGCTTGTAGATACCCGATTTTGTCAAGGATTCCAGTTGACCCCTCTATCTCACAGACAGTAGATTACTATCACCAACACTTGGTGTATTTATGGGCCACTTGTCATTGTAATTATTATTGTACATTATAACTTTGTAAATTATTGGATGTCTGAATTTATTTTACTTCCACGTTACAAAAGATTACTTACACGTATTTCTGTAAATATTATTTTATATAAAAATACTATATTTTAATCAATATTTTGAATAGTAATATTTGTCTATAAATCCTTTTAAAAAATAAAAATAAAAATAAAATAATTTTTATCTTTTGATCTACTTGAGCCGGAGCCGACTAGTAATTGTTTAAAACGGAATATTTAACAACGATTACTCACAAGAAAGGTAAGAAACTGATACGTAAGTCTTGCGGGGTTCCGATTGGCATTCCGAGTAATAAGTGTCAATCGGGACGTTGCGACGGTTGTCATGGGCCCGAGGGAGGTTCTGGGTCGTGACATTCAAGGCCATCATCACCATTTTTGTTGCCTTTGTCCTCTCAATGGTTGCAACTGTATCAACTCAGGATGGTGCCAAAACACCTACCCCGATAGATACTGAAGCTACTTTCTCTCTGCTTGTTTCAAGGGTTGTTGTTGCATTCTCCCTTATCATTTCTCTCTTCACAATGTTGAAGCACTAAGTTTTAATAAGAGAATGTGCCGTTTCTTTCATTGGTTTTGATTATTTTGAGTGTGACTATATGTGCATCAGATTGAATTCATTCTTTTGTATCAATTATTCAATTTATATATTATGAAATAAAATGATTCATAATTGGTATGATTTGATTTCGTTGTACTTATTGCTATTAGATTTCAAATTTTGTTGTTGCTCTTCCCTTGCTTTAACCTGATTATGTCTTGTTCAGTGCTAGATAATTCTTATATTGTCTCGTATACTTTAATTTGTGTCTTGTATACTTCACAACAAAGATATTGTATCTAAAAAAAAGAAAAAGAAAAAGAAAGAAATTATGATAAATAAATTAATTTTTTTACACCTATGACAGAGTTTAAAAATATCCTATAAGCAACATTAATGATAAATTTGGGCGCTATGGAGAATGCAAGCAATTATGAGCTAAAAATCAACAACAAGCATGATGCAAGGCCGTAGTAGAAAGAGTTTAAACAGGCTTAGGATTTCCAGCTCCATGAGCTTCACATTGGACATTTTCTTCTCTCTTGTAAATCTCTAAGAATTAATCCTTGAGCTTCAAAACTATAAATTAGTTGAAAGTCACTACTTTGGTTCCCTTTGTAGGTGTGTGAATCTCAAGAATTTGAAAATGATTTGGAAGTTAAGTAGATTGTGGAAAGACTATTAAGTTATCTGCTCCACAGTTCGTACACTTGACTCTTGGCCGGTGTCAACAATCTTTCACCATAGGAAATGTTACCAAAAAGAAAATTTTGTACTTTGAAATTATATATATATATATATATACACACACAAGATTAATTTTATTCACAGTTGAACTTTAACTAGTTCACAATATTATATTTAAACTAGTTAATTAGTTAACAATTGTAATCTAACTAACTAAGTAGCGAATCAATAGCATTGTATTTTAACTGTATCACTGAACTACTTAATTTGTACATTTTATTTATCTCCTTCCCTCAAACTCAAGGTGATGCGATAGATGTCTACTTGAGTTTGGAAACTAAATCTTAAAATCGACTACTGGTTGCACAATGATCTCAAGTGACAATACTCTAAAATTTGCATCTAATTTTGGACGCACGGATTGTAATTGTTTTTCATCAAAACAATTGCAATTGCCTTGAAAATATCAGATTTCTTCATCTTAGTTTGAATTAACAAAAACAAAAGCCCAAATAGGAATCAAAAAGTCAAAATTAGCAAAAAATAGTGATTCTTTTTTTTCTGAATCTTTTTAGATTATTGCTGCTAATTTAGGTGGTGATTCTTTTGCTATTTAAGGGTTTAGAACCCCATTAAATAGGGCTGTTTAGGATTCAAATCCTTTTTTTTTTTTTTTTGCGATAAGAAAGGCAAGTGGAAGTGACTCTCAATTACCAAATTTGGCTGGTGTGAGTAGGCATTTAATGTCTATATGCGATTTTCTTCTTTGCTTAGGAAAAGAAGAGAAAATGTGGGTTAGGTGGTCTTTTGAGGGAGAATGAAAAAAGAAGTGGCATCAGTTGACATTCTTTTGATTTTGGGAGGAAAAGAAGGACTATTAATTTGTAAAATGGATACTATGCCCTAAACAGTTAAACAATGTTAATGTTTAAATTGAAAATTTTAAAATGTCTTTCTTTTTTTTTTTTACTTTTTTTAGATGGACTGACAATGTTCTCTATTTCTATCTATCACCCCATGGTCAAATCTGGCTCAAATCCGACCAAATGTCTCGAGGAGCACTAGATTCGGTTCTCCCAAGACCACCAAGATTGGTGCTCCCTAGGAAGTACTGCATGTGTACTACCTATGGAGCACGCGAACGGTGCTCTTTGGGAAACAAGCGAACGATGCTTCCTAAGGAGTACTTGATCGATGCTCCCAATGAGCACTTGAGGAGGTTTGTTTTAATAAGAAAAAGAAATTAAAAATAAAAAATTATAATTTATATAAGGTGATCATTTATAAAATTGATGAAGGATAAATTTATTTTTTTAATATTACTATGTCATCAAACTAACGAAAATATTAACAGTAGATTAATAGTTGGATTTATGTGTCTAGTAAAAAATATTCTTTTGAGACTAACAATTTATTTTAAAAACTAATAAACTTGTATGGAATTATGACTAAAAGTTAAAAGGTGAAGGTATTTTACCCTATATATATATATATATATATATATGTACANTTACCTTACTATATATATATATATATATATATGTACATAAAAATTTAACAAACAATAAAATAAATAAAAAGATAGTAAAATGGTTAAGGAAAAACCCATTGGGCTTCATGTGTTCTACAAACAAGAAATTGGAATTTAAACCCAATCCAAAGAAAAGAAACAAGGGTTTCGGTCCAAAACCCAATTTTAGAATCAAGTCAAATATGAACAAGGTCCAAAGAAACTAAGCAGTTCAAAGAAGCGTAAATCATTTGGGGATAGACAAAAATAAAATAAATTCAAGTGAAAAAAGTAAAATAAAATAAGTAAAAAAAAAGGGAATGAGTGAAATAAAAAGAAAACGATTAAATCTATAAGATAAAATAAGGTGTCTACACACATCATCAATATGTCAATGAAATATTACATGACTGATTTTGTCTTTTGTCATGACAACGAAATTAACATACTTGTTTAACGGTGAAATCAATTATCTTTGATTTAACACCTATAAAGAAATGTCTGATATTTCAGAAACACCTATGAAAATACAGGACTAAATAATCAACATTGATATTTTACTTCAGTTGAAAGATTTACGAGATATTTACATCTTCAGAAGATACATATATACTTAAACTAAATGCTAGGATGCTCAATCTTAACTTTTTGAAATTCCTCTAATAATAAAAGAAAATCAATAACAGAAATTAACTATTTTGATCCGTGTAAATAATTGATGTCTAAAAACGTATTATGACATTTTCCGCACCGCGTAGTTTCTTTGACGTGGCAGCTTAGTCTGGCATATTTTCTTTGACATGGCAACTTGGTCAGACTAATGCATTCACTCTTAATTATGCTAATAATTTTCAAGAAGTTAGTATAACTTAGCATTCATCATTGTCTTACTTTGTCTTTTTGAGGGAAATAAAAGTAGTTACTGGCGACCTTTAGCCGTACGCGGCACATGGGGTTGACGGTTGGCCAACTCACCAATTCTCTAGTTTCTTATACGAGAACATGCAACCGACATCAGCTTCAAACCTTGAAAGGGCAGCCATCATTTGCAACGCGTCCTGCCTCAACCACCTCCGCCGCCCCATCAGTGGACCAAGCCAACGCCAATCTCACTTTAATTTGAGCTGTACAATGCTGCTCCATTTCATTCTGAGGTCCACAAATCATTTTCACATACCTATATATAAACACGCAAACCTGAAATCTTGTCTCACCCATCTCCAGTAGCTGTTGAATTCTTTGCCAGGTTTTCACTTTCCTTGTGTTCTTAAATTTTTGTAGCTTAACAATTATGGCACAAGTTAGCATCTCCAAGGCCATTATCACCATATTTGTTGCCTTTGTCCTCTCAATAGCTGCAACTGTATCAGCTCAGGATGGTGCCATGGCACCTGCCCCGATGGATACTGGAGCTGCTTTCTTTCTGCCAGTTTCAGGGGTTGCTGTTGCATTCTCCCTTACCATTTCTCTCTTCGCAATGTTGAAGCTCTGAGTTTTTATACAGAGAATGTGCTGTTTCTTTCATTGCTTCTGATTGTTTGGAGTGTGAATATATATGGATCAGTATGAATTTATTCTTTTGTATCAACTATTCTATTTATATATGATAAATAAAAGTTAAAGTTATTCATAGTTGGTGTGTGCTTCAAAAGGCAATGAGACAGAACAAGGTGCTAATTTAGCAAAATATAGTTTCTCAATATATATCAGAAGATCAGAACTGGTTGAGGAATATCCCAATGTTATTAGTTCTATTGTCAATTCGGATTATACCTGTTCTCCTACGACTCATTTTTTTATCAACTGCTCAATGTGCAGGGGATTTTTTTTCTTTCTTACTGGATTCTTGCATATTACTGTGCATGATCAGGCTTGCTGTACAGGGGTATTTTTGTTGCTGTTTTGTTCCGCTTGATCTTTTTTTTGGTTTTCTGAGGTTTTCAAATCTCTTGTGCTTGTTGGGAGGTTGTACATTTTGTTTTGGGGGTTCATTGGGTGACCTTGCCGCTGCAGATCATGTTTTTCGTTATCTGCAGACTCCTTTCATGGTGGTTGGAGGTTGATTGCCGTCCTGTTGGATGTATCTTTTTGCATAGTTAATGAAATGTTTGATTCAGTCCTTCAAAAAAAATTTCAATGGTCAACATGGCTTTTTATCGAATCAATAAGAGCATATATTATTCTTCAAAATTATTTTGATTTCTAATGCAATCAATTGTCTATCAAAGTGTTGAAATTCTTATTTCCTACCCATTAAAAAAAATCATTGGTAATGATGAATTGAAACAATAATTAATCCTAAATTTCAATTTAATTTATATGACAATGTAAATTTGCTCATGTTATTGTAAATTAAACTTGGGTAATAAAATCGAAATTCATCGAAACGGAATGTAAATTTAATAATCATTAAACAATTGATGTATAGATCTTCAATATTATCTTTCTTTCTAATTGAGAATTCCCACTTCGAATTGCAAACTTTCAATTCTATCATATCAATTGACATAGAATACTTGGCTAATATAATCTAAAGTTTTATGATATTCGGCATCTAACGGGAAAGGAAATTAAGGTAACAATTTTGTCAATTTCCACGGCTAAAAACAGATCATGCAACTAAAGGAATTGATCCATATATTCACCATAGAAGTCAATACTAACAAATCCTTTATATTTTGACAAGAATTTCTCAATACCCAGAATACATGAATTTTGTTTTTCAATCCATCCAAACTAAAAACAATCACCGACAAGAGAAGCATCAACTCAATTTTTTACTGGAACCATATGTGTAATAGCATCAACCATACTGTTTTCAGACATTCATTTCGAAAATAATGCCTGGACATCAATATTTGATAACTTTGGAACTACTCCAAAAGATATGGCATTCAAACTAAAATTTGTTAATTGAGAGATGAGAAAATTCATTAGAAAACCTAGACTCCAACTTAAAGTAGGCAATTCAGGAAAATGACAAATTAATCTCGAAAAGAACCCCAGCCGACAACTACTCCACAAAATCTTTTTGTAGAGTTATATTAGGTAGAGGGGAGGGGAACCAAAAATATGTGAAAATGTGTTTGGATGGGCATGGCACCCTCGAATTTGTTGGTTAGTACTGAAAAGAAGAGTGGCAGTGAAAAAGGAGCTTCTTCGAGGAGGGATAATTGCGGAAGGATCGACACTATGCCTTCGATGCAAAGAGGAAATAGAGTCAGTCAAATCATTTGTTCTTCCTATTTGTTGAGGCATGGAGGATATGGAGCATGTGGTGTGAGAATTCGGGGGTGCGATGGGTCGCTCCAAAAGACGCTAGCGGCTTTTTCCGGAGATGGTGGAATTGAGATGTCCCAAAGAAAAGGGGTCATGCATGGAGGAAGGCTTTCCATGCCACTATTTGGGTTCATATGGTTGCATCAGAATGAGATGGTATTCCGAGGAAAAGTTTCGGATGCAGAATAGATTTACAAAATGATCAAACTCAGGGCCGCATGGTGGTATAAAGCAAGGTTTCCAGAAACAGGAGACGTGGTGGTGGATTTTATCCAAAACCCGAGTGTTGCAAAGGTACAAATTATGGCCAAAAAAGTAAGAAAATGAGGCTCATGGGAAAACTCGCTAGCGGTTAGTATGAAATTTAATGTGAATAGAGCCTCTAAAGGGAAACTAGGAAAGGCGGCAGGACTTCGAGACGAGGAGGAATTGGTGAAGATGATGTTCTTAATGTCAATTGCAAAGTTTCTGGCAATAAAGGAAGCTTTTGTGCTTTACGCTAGCACAAAATGGAAATATTCACATGCTTAATAATCGAGAGCGACTCTACCAATGCAAAGCCTACATCCACATCATGGAGGCTAAGGTCACATACTTGGAACATTGAGTACATGGGGAACAAAATAGGTGAGTGGAGGATTCGGCACACTTTGCGTAAAGCTAATTATATGGCTTATAAGCTCGCGAAGGAAGGAGTCCAAAGGGTTGAGAATATACTAGTGGTCGTGGAGCACAATGGATGGGTGGGTTATGTGGTGACACTGACAGAGATAAATAGCCACATAAGAGGAGTGATAGGCCCGTAGGGTATTGCTGGGGTGGTGGGGGGGGGGGGGGGGGGGGTGGGTGGCGGGCGGTGGGGGCGCGAGGGGTTGGAGTGTGTGAGGGAGTGAGGTTGAGATCTGTAGTTTGTTTTGACAGGTTTGCAAAGCATTTATGTCATTTATTTTATGTCATCTCTTTTTATTTAAACTAACGGATGTATGATGCTCTCACTTGAACTTTTTTAAGTGTGTTGTTTGTTGAAGAGGGGACGGATGACTAGGGAGTTTCAAAAGACACAGCTAGTATGACTTTTTTTTCCCTTCAAATGAGAAGTTGTTGCCTTATTTTTCGAATTGAATAAGGATTGCTCTTGGAACTTGGTGGGACTATGTAAATGGGATGGATCCATTAGAGGTGTCAAGGGCAACATAATGAAAAGGAAAAATAAAAAATATATATTATAATAAATAAAAAAAGAAAAATTTGTGAGAAATAACCTTGCTAATAAGCCCATTTCAAAAATAGCCATCAATAAAAAGGTAATTGTTTTTACTCAATTTTTGCCATGAGTTGACAAATTGTCCTTGAAGACATTTCAAACAAATTAAATGCTCTCAACTTTTCTCTCCCGCCATTTGTCTGTTGTGTTCCTCATTTTTCTCTTTCGCCATCCAGCTTTCTCTTATTTTACCACCATCACAATCTCTTTGTCTATCTTTCGTTATCTCTCCATATCATCGGTGATTTACAAACCAAAAAGCCTAACATGGAAAGTAACAACATATTAGGTTTATTAGTTTTCATTCATGAAACACTCTTTCTGTCTATCTCTCACCATATTATCGTTGATCTACAGACCAAAAAGCATGGCATGGTGAGTAACAATAAGTTCTTAGGTTTATTGATGTTGAGTTTTTCAGTGATTCAAGTCTAGTTAAACATGCCTTGACGTGTAACAAAGTGATTCATGCCTTGACGTGTAACATCAATAGGAAGAAGGAAGTTTTGGCGTGTAATATTTGGTGCTAAAGCTTTAGACTTAGCATGTAACGTCTGGTGTTGAAGCTTTTGTCTTGGCATGTAACATTTGGTGCTGAAGCTTTGACCTTGGCATGTAACATTTGTTGCTGAAGTTTTGGTGTGTAACATTCTCTGCTAAAATGTGTAAAATTTGCTTTGGCTTGCACTGTCGTTTTATTTTTCTTTTCTATTATTAAACATGACGCGTAACTTGCTCATTTGTATTTCACTACAACATAAACTCATGGAGTTAAAATGTGTAATAACTTTTTTTCAACTATAACAATATTTTTTTGAACATAGCATGTAATAACGATATTTTTTAAATATAGCGTGTAACTTATTTTCTATCTTTGTATTTCACTAAGACATAAACATGGAGTGTAACTTGATCTATGTCTGTGTATTTCACTAAAACATAAACTCTTGAAGTTAAACACCTTCAACATGGTGCGTAACAATTTTTTTCAACATAGCGTGGAACAATATTTTTTTTTTAGTTTTTTGAGTTGATTCTTTCGTCGAAGCTCTTACAGCAATTGCAAACCACCAGTACCTCTTTACGGTTGCAACTATCAAGCCTTCGAGATCTTTTGCAGCAACCCCACCAACTAAAGAAAAAAAAACAAAAGATTCATTGAAAATCAAAGTAGCTTTGTCTTCACTTCTCTTTTTTTTTTTTCTCCATTTATTCGTTTGTATGTATGAGAGGATGATTATGATGATGACCCTTCTTTCTTCTTTTTTATCTTTCTTTTTCTATACTTTAAATATTTTGTTTTTAGCTTTTACACTTAAAGTTGTCAACGAGTAAGGTACTCATTAATTTTGAGGTACCCAAACCTTAACCCTATAAAAATTTAAATACTCAAACCCTATTAACTACCCGAATAATTTTAAAAATTACTGCCTTAACCCTAATACATTCTCACTACCTTATAATTATCCTAACCCGTTTAAAAACCCGATTAAAATAAAAAATATTAAAATGTTCTTTATGGGTACCAGCAATGAAGGACCAACAATGGAGCAGCAATAATGGAGGATCAAAGCAGTTGGCTAAGGGAAAAAAAGAAGAATGAGGGAAAGAAGAAGAAGGAATAAAGAAGAATTGCCACTTACTATAAAGCTTTGAAGTTAAGCCAAGTTGGATGAAGAAAGAAGTCAATTTCAATCAAGATTTCCTTATCAAAGTACGTGAGCCGTGTCGTAATGTGCGGGTCCGAGAACCCGACCTCCAAACGCGATGAAAACTCTAAAAAATTAGGAGTCGCCACCAATATTTTTACTAGGTGTGATTGGCCACTTATTGACTCGATTCTAATCGGCGAAGTCTTAATTAGATTTAAGCCCGCCGAAAGAATCTTAAACTGGTCTACGTTTTTTTTTAGATCTAGGTTCGGGAGTACAGTTACGCTCAGGGAAAGATTAGCACCCCCAGGATGCCCGTTCCATGAACGGTACCATTTTTAGATTACCCTATTAGGCTTTATTTTTTAAGTTTATTTTATTTCCTTAACTATAACTTGTTTATTATATCTCCAATTTTATCTCATATTTAACCAAAATTGAATGCAAATGTGAGGAAATATGAGATGCATGGTGTGAGATAAAAATGTCGAATGAATAACCTTTTATTGAGGACGTTCTCCCGAATCCGCCCATCATATTGGTGGGATCCGGGGTGTTCTCTCACCTAGGGAATTCTTCGAGAAACTCGCCTTCACAAATTCAACGAATAATTCCCATCATCGGAGTTATCGTACGTTTTTCTTTAAAAAATAATATTTTCGTGAATAATAAACCTAATACAAGCAAAAGCCTTTTATTAAAGACATTTCTCGAGCCCTCCCATCATATTAGTGGGATTCGGGAACACCTTTTCACTTAGAAAACTTTTTGAGGAATACCCGCCTTCGCAAGACTCTCGGAAGATTCCATCATCGGGGCTTAAACTCNTTTATTTATTTTATTTTATTTATTTATCTTTTATTATTATTATTATTATATTTTTTATATTTTTTTCTTATCCTAAGTTTCTCCTATATTTCCCTTGCTATTTCTTATGAAATTTCTTTCTTTATATTTCCCTTATTTATAATTGGATACTTTATAAATTGTTCATGATTCCATGTTATTTTAATGAACAAAAATCTCATCATTTTTTTACTATTTTTATTATTTTATATTTTATATTTCTTTATTAATTTTTATTATTATATCCTTTATTTTATTTCTTATTTTTTTTTATATTCTTCTTTTTCATCTATTATTTATTTATTTATTATTTCATGAATGATTTTATGTTTTTATTTTTTTTCATAAAAATTTCGGGATCTCAAAATAGAGGCCCTCCCATCGTACTGGTAGAGCCTTAATTCGAATTCCGAACCTAAGAAAAATTGGCCCGAGATTGCGACTTCTCGCGTCCCGATCGATCATCCCATCATTGGTACATTATACTTGTAGTTAATGTTATGGAATATTATTATTATTTTCCTTTTTTATCATTTTTTTTATATTTTTATTATACATTTGTAATAAATATTTTCCTAAACATAAGTTTTTTGTGTAACTAAACATTTTCTGAAATATATATTTTTTTTCATACTCTATTATTTCCATATTATTTTATATTCTTTTATTTGTATAAATTTTCTGAGTCTAAATGTCATCTAAAAATTTAGAACATTACATTATAATAATTAATTATTCTACCTAATATTCCAAAGAAACATGTAAAATGGGCCAGCCAACAAATTATTTAAAAGGATAAAAATTTACCTTGCTGGGCTAACAGCGACCCAAGATAGCCGGCTTCCTCCAACTAAATTGCCCCCCTACAGCCCGCTTAGCCTCTTATCAAAACACACCGTGTTGGTCTCCTGTTCATCAGTTTCCTGGTACCCAAAACGGTGCCATTTCACATCCACCAACTCTTAACTATTTAAACTTCATTTTCTTCTTTTTTTTTATTTTCACTCTTCAACTTTTCTCTCTACCCACCGAGCTCTCTTTTCTCTCTGTAGAATAATCCCTCACCGGTGACAAACCTCAGGAGCTATGGGCTAACTTTCACCGAATCTGGTGGCACGATGGTCGACAGCACCAACAACCGGCGGCTACTCGGGCTTCCTCCCTTCGCCGGCATTCTCTCTACTTCCTTGTTGTAGGCTGCCTTTTGTCGGATCTGGTGGCGCAATGGTCTGCAGCACCAACAACCGGCGGTCACTCGATCTACCTCCCTTCGTCGGTGTTCTCTCTCCTTCCTTGCTGTGAGCTGCCTTTCGCCAGATCTGGTGGTGCGATGGTCGACAGCACCAACAATCGACGGTCACTCGATCTTCCTCCCTTCACCGACGTTCTCTCTCCTTCCTTGCTGTGGGCTGCCTTTCGTCGGATCTGGTGGCGCGATGGTCGGCAGCACCAACAACCGACGGTCACTCGGTCTTTCTCCCTTCGTCGGTGTTCTCTCTCCTTCCTTCTCTACCGCTGCTCGGCTTGTCTCTCCCCTTTCTTCCCTAGGCCGGAGCTCCTTCTCTCCTTATCTACCCCCACTCGGTCCTGTCTCTAAAATCCCCTCACCAGCTACCGAATCTTTTTTCTTCGGGGTCGGTTTCCCACCAGATCTTTCTCTCTCTCTTCCTTCTCCTACCGGCGCTGGCTCCTTCTTTGTACCAGTAGCAAATCCAAGCCCCAACTCTCTCTCTCTTTAAAATCGACGACCGTTCAGATCTCCTTTACAAAAAAAAATCAACCAAAAATCCCCCATTCTTTGAAAACTTTACCAGCAGCTTGCAAACCCACCATCTCCAAACTCAAACAACCCGCCGGTTATCGAAATCCCCTCCAAATCTCCCCTTAAAAAAAACAAACTAAAAATCCTCAAAAGAACACAACTACCCGTTTTCTATCCTTGTGAATTTTTTTTATTTTTTTATTTTTCTTTTGATTTTTTTTCGATTGTGGATTGTTTTTGGCTACTAGACTAGGATTTTTTTTTTGGCTATTATGGCTAGGGATTATTGGCTGTTAGAGACTAAGGATTTTTTATTGCTAGTTTTTTTGCTAGGGATTTTTTGCTGTGAGGGATTTTTTTGAATTGCTTCTTGTTCTTTTTTTATTTTGCCCCCCCCCCCTCCGTTTTTGTTGTGCTACAGTGCCCCCTTTATACTGGGTTGAAGGGGGCACGCTCCACTACTCTGCCAAACGTGAATTTTTCATGTCTGGTAGGGTGAGGGTGGTCGCACCCTGCCAATCGTACCTTTCTCTTTTTCTTTTTTTTTTAAATATGGTATCTACAGGCCGCAACCTTGACCCATTAATTAGTAGAAATCATAATTGCTCTATGACTACTATAGTACTTCAATTTCAACATAATTTTTGACCATCTTCTAAGCCGAACTAGTGAAATGGTAATCATAAAATTGTAGAGTTTTCTCTTAGCTTTCCAATGGTCCAAAAATCATCTCATTTAGAGTTCTGTATATAAAGTTATGGTCAAAATACCGAAATATATGCAATAGAAACTTGCAACTCAAAATTGCTTTCCTTCTTCCATTAAAATTCTTCCTTCATTAAACACCTACAAAAGCACAAATAAATCAACAACAATCTATATTAATCACATTAACACCATTCTGTAGAGAGAGTTATGGTCGAAATACCGAAACATATACAATGGAAATTTACACCTCAAAATTTCTTTCCTTCTTCCATTATAATTCTTCCTTCGTTAAATACCTATAAAATCACAAATAAATCAATAACAACATATCTTAATCATATTAACACCAAATTAAGCATAAAATTAACCAAGATTATATTGACTCACCTAAATTAACTAATTTAAAAATAATTTAAATAAAACGTACTGATTTCTATGCATTACCATAAGAACTAAGCTAAAATTACTATCAAAATAAAGTCCAAATAACTCTATATCATAGAGTTATCAATTTCATAATTGCATCATATGCACATCACATGTCATGACCCGAAACTCCCATCGGGCCGTGACAACCACCGCGACGTCTCGATAGGCACTCATTACCCCGAATGCCAATTGAAACCTCGCAAGGCTTAGCATCAGCTTCTGCATCTCCCCGGTGAGCGACAGTTATTAAATCTCGTATTTCAAGAAATCATAAGTCGTTTCCAAATCAAAACAATAAAATATTATTTTTTTGCTCATAGGGGCATTTTCGTCATTTTTCTTCAAAAATACCGAAACCCGCCAAAAACATAGTATAAAAGATAAATATGTTCATACATACTTTAAATCAGATAACTGAAGTATAAAATTACCTTTACAGTGACACGTGGGCCCCCAACTGACTAAAAAGGTGTAGGGCTACGAACCCTTACTTTCTAGGATGCAACTCCGAGATTAATTCTCGTCTTAATCAACTATCAACAAACTGTCCTGAGCCTGAAAAATGGATAGGAAGAGGGGTGAGATTACATAATCCCAGTGAGTAAACAGACACCATCTAAACTATCTAAAGGCGAGTAAATGGAGACAAATTAAAATATTCTTTTCCAATATATGTTTCATAACATGAATATTCAGTTTACTCAATTAATCAACATGGCTTATATATCTCACAAAACTTGGCTCCTGCCAAAATCATTCCCGGGGATGCGTTGGCCTAGGCATCTGACCGAGTCCACCAAGGTTGTTAAATGTCTTTACATCCGAAATTCTAGCCATGCCTTGGCGTTGGCTAAGTCTCACTCTCACGCAATGGTCCACGTGAAGTGCACTCAAAAAGCCCACCTCAGGAGATACCCTACGCGCCTCTACGACCAAGGTGAGAATATAAAGGAGTTTATCGTGCCCTTCTAATAGGCTGTTCCACGGAACCCCACCACTGCAGTAGCTAATCTTTATTTTATCTACCACCTGATTTATAAAATCCTTATCTGCATGACATGACAATTTATCGCAATCTAGCCTCTCAAGGCTGAATACATAGTATATATAATTTTGATACAAATACCGACTTTGCCATTCATGCTCACATATTGTTATAAGCCATATAATTTAAAACACAATTTATAACACAAGCAGAAAGTCTCCAATTACTCTATTTTCAAAACTAGTATTCAATTTTCCAGAAAATTTATAAAATCATTTTATAAAATCACAATTTCTCCTAAAACATAGCAATTTACCATTTAAACCCATTTTCTATAAAATCACACAATTGTATAAAACTACTCTAGATAATTAAGGCGATAATAAGTTTACTCACTGTTTTCGAAAACTAAATTCGGGTACTCCAACTATTACTCCTCGGATGCGATTTCTTTGCCCTTGCCAGAGGATTCGTCACCTTGACAAATTACACAATTAAGAGGTTTACTACTTTGGTACTAAACCAAAATAAACTAATTTATACTACTAATGCATGATATGACGTGCAAAATGTCTAAATTTTGCCTAAACGCGGTGTTAGCTTATTTCGATCTTTTACTCGATAAATTGATATACTCGTCCATTTAAACTCCAAACTAATTTTTTTCAGTTTCTATACCTCAATTGCACCCAAATTGACTTAATGTCCCTCAATGTGGTGCAAATTATCAGTCCCAATAGCAAATTACGAAAATACCCCTAGTGGGTAAAAATTCGTATTTTTGCTCCAAAAATTTCTATTATTTTTCTAGGCTCATAATTCATCATTATTCATCATAATTCCTCAAATAAATATCAAGATCAGCAGCCAATATTCCCCTAGAAAATTCTGCATAATGGGTTTCAATGGGAGAAAATTATTTCTCTAGCTTATTTTTGTTATATTTCAATATAACCTAACTAAAACCACTTAATTCAATTAAAATCAACCAAAACTCAAGCTCAAAACTCATCCATGGAGGTTTGGCCAGCATGGGTGTCCATACCCACTTTCTAATTTTGCATGCAAATGAGAAAAAATGCATGGGTAGTGAAAATCACAAGGAAAATCAATGAAGTTTACATTTTTAATGCTTGATTTCTTGATTTCTCTTTATTTTTCCCAAAATTTTCAGCTAGGGTTCTTATTTCTTTTCCCCCTTTTCTCTCCTGGTTTGGACAGCTTGAAGAAGATGAGAATTCTGGAAATTTTGACCCTTTTTAAAGGCTAAAATAATATAATATTATTTTATTTATTTTTTTAATGTTTTATTAATTCCTTAAATTCTAGCCATCCATTTGTTTTCAAATTTTCACCATACATTTGTCCCACATATCCATAGCTTAGATAAAATTCTCAGACTTATCCAAAGTCTTGGTGGAGTAATTTTTGAAATTTATACTTTTACCCCCGTAAAAGTTAAAAATTATATTTTTGGCCCAAAAACTGAAAAATTGCCCATAGACATATTTTTCATCCCTTATACTCATACCATTCTCCAATTTGTCAAATTTGATCTAAATTCTCTCAAAATCTCAAATTTTGTCCGCATGTGGTAAAATTACGATTTTGCCCCTACACTCTAGAAATCACCGTAATTAAACTTTTTCACTGCCAAACCCTCAAATTATACTCCAATAAGTCTAATATAATCAATCTTAATCAAACAAGATTAAAAAATCTTCTTCTTTAAAAAAAAAATTCTATATTCATCTTCAGGTGGTAAATTACCATTTTACCCCTAGAATACTTAAGGTCCGGATTAACTCCAAATCGGACCTCAAACTCTGGATCCTCATTTTAAATAAATCCATGGGTTTTAGTTTTCTCAAATTCATCCTCGATTTTCTGTTTAAATTAGTTCAAAACTTATTTAACTGAACTGTACCATTAGGGGCAATACAATCATTTAACTTGTTTTTCGGGGCAATTCAATATACAAACATGTTATCCAAAGCATGTGAATGACATATCACAGATAATTTAGGGTCGGGTGTTACATCACACCTATAAAACTGAATAATGGGCTTTAGGTCACGAATAAAATAAAAAAATGTAATGAATAATGATTAAGGAAATATAAGAATAAAAGTAAAAACTTAAGGTTAAAATAGGATAACATATGATTAAATGATACCATTCATGAAATGGGCGTCACATGAGTACTAATCATTCCCTGTGTGTAACCGCATTTCTGAACCCAACTCTAAAATTTACAGACCAAATTTTTGTTTTTTAGATGAATTTAAAATCAATTTATGACCTTGTCGAATAGAACGAATTTAATAGGTGGTCAATCGCACGTTATAAAAAAGGTCGGTGGCAACTCCCAAAATTTTCAAGTCGAGGTAGAACAGGTTCTTGGACCTTCAAGTTATGACAGTTTGATGACTCCACTAGGGATTTCAAGAGTTTAGCCAATAACTAATCATAGGTTATCTTAAGCCTTAAATAATTAATGTTAAATAATATTTCATTCACTTTCCCTTAATATTAAATGGTATTATTTTGTTCATTTTTTAATTTATGTGTTGGTTATTTTTTGCTTATTATCATTTATTTATTACTTTTAATAATTGTGGGACACTTAGAATAAGGTGTGTATTAATAGGTCAAAGCTAGGTTGTTCCTTCACACATTTGACACGTTTGTATCCATGCATAAGCCTTATACCCTGGCTCTGTCATTTATTAAAAGGGAGTTAAGTAGTTACGCTCTCGTGAGGTGATAACCTCTGCATGGGCTAATGAAATGCTCCCACTCAAATTGAACTTAATCCATTTGAAGCCTATATAAGTAAGGACCGGGATGTTTTACTAATCCATGTGGGAAAACAATGAGGAATAGTTTGGGAACCTTTAGCTTTGAGTGAAACCAAACTTAACATGTAGAAAACCACAAGATGCCAGCTTTTAAGTAAAGCCATGCAAACCTCTTTCATAGAGACCTTGAATTAGGACACACAAAGGAATAATTTTGTCCTAACACCCTAACTGTTGATAAAACAAAAAAAGTAACACATAAATTTTTGTCAAGATGACCTTTTTCAAAAAAAAAAAACAAAGAAAAATGTCTTTTCTTTTAGTTCTTTATGTCCTTAAAAGGAAAAGAAAGAAGAAAAAATGAGAAATTTCCTCTCTAGTAAAAATGAAACAATATGGGAAAATAAAAATGATACTTCTTTCTTGTGAAAAGAAACAAAAAAAGAAGAGCAAAAAGGGTCTGTCACTTATTTCCTTTTCTTAAAAAAAAAAGAAGAAAAAAGTTTCCTTTGGCAGAAGGTTGTTTTCCCAAAACTTAAAAAAAGGTAAAATACTACCACTTCCTAAGTTTTAATCGAAATTCCAAGTGGATCCATTAGTTTTCAAAATAGATATTCTGTCCCAAAAACATCTTTAGCTGGACAAATAGGTTTAGTTGTTAGTCAACCGTTAATATTTCTATTAGTTTGATGACATGGCAATATTAAAAGGACAATTTTACCTTTTATTGATTTTAAAAATTACTATTATATAATTTTTATTAATTTTAAAAAAATCAGGGAAGCACCAATCAACATACCACTCTCTTGGGGAGCTAAGGAGCACCGATCAACGCTCCTTGAATATTTTTAATTTTTTAAAAAAAATTATATAATAATAATTTTTTAAATTAATAAAGAAAAAGGACATTTTAGTCTTTTCATATTTTTTGTTCACAGTGTTTACACTTTTGAGGCAGAGTGTTCATTTTGAAAACTAATGGACCTACTTGGAATTTCGATTAAAACTTAAGGGGTGAGGGTATTTTACCCTAAAAAAATTATGATTACTTTTAAAAAAAGGATTTAATTTTGAATAAATTTTTCTAGTTCTCATGTTTTTAAATAAAATGGCTTTCAATGTACTTGCATTGCATATATAAAGTTTCATTTTTCTTAAATTGTTTGAATTTATATTCATTTCATATCATTTTATGTTATCCATTCATCAAGGCATCATTACATTTCTCACATGCATGTATACATTATATTTGTACCTATATGCATTTCTTCCATGTATAAATTTTTTAGGTTTTGCTCAAATGTATTTTAATTTTGATTCTCAGAAACACTATAAAATTAGTTTGAGAAATAATTATCTCATATAGTTAGAAATTGTTTTTAACTAAAAAAACAAACAACAAAAATTGTAAATAAATAAAATCTTTTTACCTTCTGAACATTTTCATCATATTTTGCACCTATAGTTTTATTGTCCATTTATGATTTGTCTTCGTGTTTCAAGTCGTTCATTCATCACCAATTTATTCAGACATACACTTAATCATCCCATCATGGATTCAAGCATTCATACAATCATCCATCTATTTTAACGCTCAGACATTAATCATTCGTTCACATTTATTGTAAGCAACGTCATTTGACTCTACTACATTTAATGAAAGAAAAGGAAATAATTTCAAAGGATAAATTATTTCTTATTTATGATGGAAAGATGTCTAAAGAGATCTTTGGTAGAGCATAATTGGTCTTTGTCTGATTTATTTCAATTTTGTGGAAAAAGAAAGCACAAGGGAGCCCATTTACCATTTGTACAATACATGGGCTCAAGCTAGACTGATAAGAGACAAACAGTCAAATTAGATGGACAACATGGAGAAAACTCAAGGAAAGATAAGAGAACAATTGTCAAAGCTAATGGCAATGATAACTGACAGTAAAAGGAAAGAGACTGTCGAAGGATCTTCAAGTTCTTAAGGATTGAGTCAAATGCCAACATAGGGGCAAACTGTGCCAATTCCGGGAGTAAATCTTTTTGACCCAATTACTACACCTAAATTGGATGACCTCAAAGAGCAAGGAAAATTGAAAGTGCACTCGACAACATTGAAAGAAGAATTGAGAGTCCAATAAAAATATGATCTTTTAGAAAAACACCTCAAAGCCATTGAGGGGATGGATATTTATGGTTTCAGTGATGCAATGGAATTATGTTTGGTACTTGATGTGGTTATCCCACACAAGTTCAATATCCCAAATTTTGAAAAGTATGATGGAACCAAATGCCAAATGGCTTATATCACTATGTACTATCAAAAGATGGCCACATATACGCATGATGATAAACTTTTGGTTCATTGTTTCCTAGACAACTTGATAAGGTCTATAGCAAGGTGGTATGTTCAATTAGACAATGATCATATTCATTCTTGGAAAGATCTTGCAAGAGCATTCATAGCTCAATGCAAGCACTTTCACAAATATGACTTCGAATAGGCTCTCTTTATAAAACATGGAAAAAAAGTGACATTGAGAGTTTTAAGGAAAAGGCTTAAAGATGGAGAGATATTGTTGCACAGGTCCAACCACCTCTAACTGAAAAAAGAAACAATGGTTTTGTTTATCAATACTCTACAAGCACCATAATATGAAAAGCTAGTTGGCAATGCCACCAAGAACTTTGCTGACATAGTGATTTCAAGGAAGATTATCAAAAATGCAATTAAGCAAAGCAGAATTGAAAAGAGCAATGCTACCAGTTTGGGACAAAGTAATACGTCAACGAAAAAAGAGGGAGAGGCTTAACCTATTACATTGAGAAGCCACAACCATAGGGCATCAATCCATACCATCCGCATCCAACATACCAATCTTTCTACCCCACTCTGAATCATATTTCCCATAAATTATATCCATATGAACTAGTTCCACAATCAATTTTTCATCTAAGAGTACCCTCACTTCCACTTGTACCTCGATCATTTCCAAGACCCAGTTCTTGCTAATTGCCAATGTCGACCTCTAATCTTTTGCCTCTTCTAATTGAAAATCAATATCTCAATCTTGTGCCAATGAAGATAATTCCAAACCCATCGACAAGGAATTATGACCCTAATGCTAAATGTGATTATCACATAGGGGTAATTGGACACTTAACAAAGAAGTGTAAGCAGTTGAAAGAGAAAATTGAAAATCTTATCAAGGATGGCATTTTGTCTCTTGAGCTTATGGAATGTTGGAAATCGGCTTTGCCACAAATTAGGCTCTTGTTGGGAAGTTGAAGAAAAGTCTCAAGTCTCAAACAAATTGCTTGCAAGGAATGTGGATGATTAAAAGTTTTTGTTTTGTAGGATTTTGCTAAGAAATATGAACTTTGAAATTTGTAATTAAAGCTTTAATGGAGTCTTTGCTTAATTTGCAAAATTATGTGAAGCAATTGATTGAATAAAGGTTCGCATAACCTATTTCCAAGATCATAAAATAAAATAATAATAATAAAAAAAAGGTCATGAAATGAAACATGTTTTTGATAATAAAGTATGAACATGATCTCGAAAGAATTTATAGTTACTGTTTGGAACAAACCTGTCCTTGCAAACATTCTCAAACCCTTTCTCCAAACACCATTAACACCGTTCACTTGAATAAAGGTCACTTGAGAGCTTGAACCTAAATGGAAACAAAGGTCTCAAACTTTCATCAACCTTATACTAGATGACGATGGTCTTCATCTAGGCAATGATCAATGTCATAAATAGTTGACTTATAAAATTTCTTTGTTTTATATGTTAGAAAAAACAAGCAAATCAAGCACTCTTATAAAGAATGTGAGTTTGGTAGTTGGATAAATGTCAAGACTAGCTAAAATTTCAAGAGCACAAAAACCACTCAATCTCTTTCGGTTGGATCCAAGATGTGAACCTTTCCATCCATTACCTAAAATCATCCTTCACCCTCATTTTAGGGCAAGATGACCAAAAGATGAAAATTTCCCAATATTTCCAAAACACCTCAACTTGTAAGATACCTTTTGTTTTTCTCTCGTTTGGAAGATAACATAATCAATTCAAAAAATAAATTGATGAGAAGACTTTGAAAGGGTCATTATTATTAAAAAAAAAATGTTCCATAAGCCTTTATCTGAATGGCAGTTGAGGAAAGACACTCTTGGTAAATCCTTCATGTTGGAAAGTTTGATTCAACCATAAGTGTTGAAGGCACGAAACAAAAAGTAAAAAAAAAAAGCAAAAATGAGAGAATGGCGAGGACAAGTTGATTGTAACATCCTACACTTGAGATATTCAAATGATACCAAGCCAAGAAAAAGAAAGAACAAAGAAAAATCAAGCCTTGCTCCAAAATTCATCCTTTCTAAGGATTTTTCTTCAAGGCAAGTAATATATTTGAGATGAGAAATGGCCATGTTTCATTCCTCCTTCACAAATGAGAAATTATCCGCTTGCTACCTTTTTGAGTCTATTGAATTTTTCTAAATGCATCCTAACTAAAAATCATCTCACATTGGGGGGAAAATATATAGGAGAATTTTTGTAAAAAACATGGATAATAGAAGTCCCATTTCAAGAAAAAAGAAATCCTCCATATTATAAAGGCAAATGTTAAGTTGAGTTCCAAAAATTTTTCAACTCGATTCATCCAAATAAAGTACATGAAAAAATGAGACAAGGAGACAAAAAAAATAGAAAAGGAACAGAGAAATAAAACAATGGAAAGAACATGCTTTGAGAAAAAAGAGGACAAATGTCCCAAAAGATTTTCACATGACTAGAAATGATCCTTGGTTTGATTACCATTAAATACAATTTTGAGCTTTTATATCCATTCTTTCAGAACCCCTAACCTTAGCCTACATTACGTGCTTACAGAAATCCATTTCGATCAAGTGTAGATACTTAAATTGAAAAACTTTCTTTGATCAAGTGAACCTCAAATTTTTTTCACATTAACTCTTTCTTTTTCAAAGGAACTTTCCTCCATTTGGATCATGGATCGCTAAAGTGAATTTTTATTATTCTTGTAATTGTTGTGGTCACTCCCAACTCTAAGAAAGTATGGACACATAATACAAGTCATCAGTGGCGAAGGGAATGGGGGGATAATAGGGTCACCCACCCTCCAAAAGTTTTAAAATTTCAAGTATACCTTTGTTTTTTTTTTTAGAATTTTATAGTTTTGCTTCTACAACAATTTTTTGGCTTATTAAGATGTCCTACAACAATTAGTCAATAACTAATTTTAATAGAATTAAGGACTAAAGTAAAACCTATTGTAGCATAATTATTCCCCAAGCCCCACTACCCCATGACCTCACTATTGACCCACCTCTTGTTCTCTTTTCTTTTTACCAAATGTAACAACAAAAAGTTATTTTTTTCCTTACACTCTTTTGCTTGCCATCAGCATTCTTTGTGCAAAAAACCTCTAATCAATAACTCAATTTTCATGTTATAATAATTGGTAAGTTTGGTTTATTTACTGTTATTTTATTTTTAATATTTTCAACTTTAAACTTTTTCTTTATTTGTAATATTCACATGAATTTTTTCATTAAGTTCCTTTATATTTTTGTCAAACATTGAACTTCTAGTATAATTGTTTTATAGACATTATCTTCGCCCCTCCAAATATGAAATCCTAACTCCATCACTACAAGTCATTAGTTTCGTTAAGAACATTAAAAAAAGAGATTATATTTGATGCATTGACACTGTATAGTTTCTATACATGTCAGGCCATGGGATGTGCCACTTCATTAAAAAATAAATATAATTCTTTGAGGGACTTAAAAATAAATATTTTCAATTTTCTTTAGAAACATAAAAATAATCTTTTTATCTCTTTTCAACTCTCTCTCACCCAATCTCATTTTCTTCTTCCCTCCTTTTTTGCCCATTTTCAACGATAAAATCCTAAATACAGTGATTGCTACTATAATTAAACTCAAACTCTATCAAAACTTGAATGAAAAAGATGGTGTTGTTATTGTTCATAATTAACTTGTAAATTTCAATTGATTACTCTCAATTTTCACATTGGAATAGATTTTGTAAAGCAAAAACAGATACAACATGTTGTGAAATTGCTACATTGAGACCTGATACTGTTATCTAATAGAAAGATAAAAGAGTCATTAGAAAAATCAATAAAAAAACTAATGATTAATTTTCAATGACAAGAAAATTATGGAAAATTAACAACTATTAAGTGGTTTGACTCTAGTGCTTTTGGTGTTAGATAGCTTATAATTTAGATGTAGTATTAAAAAGACAATGACTTTAGTTCAACTTTAATTCTTTAGGTTTATCTTTGAAAATGAATTTTAATTAGTTTTACTTCTTTTTTATTTTAAATTATGGATCAGTTTTTCTTGTTGATTTTCAAATGACTCTTTTATCTTTTGATTAAACAACAGTATTAGGTCTCAATGTTTTAATACATTTTGTATTGGTCAGAAGATCTATCCAATTCTCGTACTCTTTAATTTTATCTAATTTAGTCTCTGAACTCAAAATTTAAGCAATTTAGTCCTTTGATTCCAAGAATTCTTTCAATTTAGTCCCTCCCCCTAACGACATCCAATTTTGTCATTAAATGGAATGACGTCAGCACTGACATGGCACATTTTGATGACATGGCATTGACATGCTGACATGTCAATGCCAGGTGGCAAATCAAAAAATTTCCAAAATAAAAATATTATACCACGTCATAGGGATTAAATTGAACAAAGATATATAATATAGGAACTAAATTGAATAAAATTAAGATGTTGCGGAACTAAATTATAAAAAATATTTGAAAAATACAAATCTTTAAGTAGATTATTGATATACTTATTAATAAACCAAATATTTAAATGTAAAAGATTTATGGTGTTAAAAAATATATATAAATATTTTCTTACTTGATTATTTGATTTTAAAATATGCATATTAATTTATCTTTTTGGCAAAAATTAAGTTTGAATTCTCTTTCTATAAAAAAATTTTGAAAATATTCCATACATAAAGTCAAATTTAGATGGATAACTTACATTATGTTATAAAAAAATAATATAAAATAACTAAATAAATTCTTTTTTCTTTTATAAAAATTTGAAATTTATTTAACTTTAGTTTTTAACTTGAGCTGAAATCAAATTAGTAAGATAGGTTAATTTAGTTATAACTTTCACAATTTACAAATACCCATTCTTTCGAAATTATTCAACTCTTACCTAATTTACCTTTTATTTAAATTTACTCAATTTCTTATAAAACGATTTTATTTAAGTTCAAATACCACAATCAAATTCTGTTAAATGGTACAAATATTTACAATTATATTTAAATTTATCAATCATAAATGTTGTCTTTAATCTAGAAAATTTCAACTGAAAAAATACAACTTGAAATATTAAACAAAATAAAAATATAAAAAATAAATAAAAAATGGTAAGGGTGGAGTTCAGATTCTATGGTTGTAATAAGAAGTATGTCATTTCCAAATTGAGCAAGTTAGAACTAAAAATTATTTTTATAACCATCGCTAAGTCCATATCTCCGTTTTTCATTTATTTTAAAAGAAAAAACTAAATCAACCTATTTTGCTTATTTGAGTTTAACTCAAGTTGAAAACTAAGTTAAATAAATTTTAAATTTTTATATTATTATAAATAGAAGGAAAAGAAATTTATTTAGTCATTTTATATTATTTTATTATAACGTAATGCAGTTATTTATCTAAATTTGACTTTAAGTATGAAATTTTTTTAAAATTTTTTTATAAAAGGAGAATTTAAACTTAATTTTTACAAAAAGATAAACTAATGTACATATTCTAGAATAAAATAATCAAGCAAGAAAATATTTATATATATTTTTTAACATCATAAATCTTTTACATTTAAATATTTAACTTATTAATAAGTATATCAATAATCTACTTAAAGATTGTATTTTTAAATTTTTTTTTTCAATTTAGTCCCTCAATATCTCAATTTTGTTCAATTTAATCCATGTACTATATATTTTTTTACAATTTAGTCCCTATGACGTGGTGGAATTTTTTATTTTGGAAAATTTTTTGATCTGCCATGTGGCACTAACATGTCAGCATTTCAATGCCACGTCAGTATTGTCACGTCATCATATTATGCCACGTGGCATTGTCAAGTCATCACGTCGATGCCATGCGACCTGCCACGTCATTAAAATGTACCACGTCAACACTGACGTCATCCCTTTTAATCGTAAAATTCAATGCCGTTAGGGAAAAGGACTAAAATGAAGAAATTTTCAAAATCAATGGACTAAATTACTTCGATTTTGAGTTCATGGACTAAATTAGACAAAATTAAAGTGTACATGGACTAGATAGGTCTTTTGACCATTTTGTATTTGCTTTTCTTTACAAAATCTATTCTAATGTGAAAATTGAGAGTTACCAATTGAATTTTACTAGGTTGATTATGAATGATTACAAACACCAGCTTTTCCAATCAAGTTTTGATAAAGTTTGAGTTTAATTATAACAACAATCACTAGATTTAGGTTTCTATTATTGATAATGGACAAACAAGAAGAGAAAGATGAGATTGGGTGACTGGGTTGGAGAGAGATAAAAAAAAAATTTGTTATTTAAAAATATATTTTTATCTTTTTTAAGAAAATTAGAAATATTTATTTTCATGTCCATCTAAAAAAATTATATTTGTTTTTTGATGAAGTGACACTATCTCATTACCTGATAGTGTATAGAAACTAGCATCAAATATAATTTCAAAATTAAGTATAAATTTCACTTAACACCTCTTATGATTTCATGTCACCTGTTCTTTTTTATTATTTTGTGAATATCTTTTCTCTTTGTTAGTACCATGTGGATAATTAATTTTTATTTTTAAAAAAGGTTAGATTATTAATTTTATTTTATAAAATTATAAAAATATTTTTAAATGTGAAATGAAATTTCCAAAATGCAGTGTTTTAAGTTCAAAACATCCTGCTGCGTGGCACGGCATATGTCGCTGACTTCATGCATGGACAAATGCGCGAATCTGAATCATGGACCGGCAAATATTGTAAAGAAATCCGGAATATCGATCACCTTGTCAGTCTTGGCCCCTAACCCATTGAGAAACTCGTTATACATTTTTATCACCAGTGGAAGGTTATGCTATTTACTTAGTTAAAAGAAGAAGAAAGTTGTAGTCGTCTGACACATTCATAATGATAGCATCTGTTAAAAAAGAAAAAGAGAAAAAGGGATTTCACAATATATTTTTCATTAGATTAAATATTTAATAAGTTTGTGAATTATGTCAAAAAAAAGTTAATTCAACTCTTATCTTTTTATTGTACTTAAATAAGTTTATAAACTTTTATTTTAGATTAAATAAATTATTTTTTTAATTATTAATTAACTTCTATTAATTAAAAATACACATGATATTTTTATATCATGTCATTTGTCACATGACAGTTTAACGTGACATTTTGATAACATCGTTACCACATTACAAATGATGTGACATTAAAAATTATTGATTAAAATTTATAAATTTACTTTTTTGCTCAAATATATGTTCAAAAATAATTGATTAAGAATTTGAAGTAAAAAATTAAAAAAAAACTAATTACCTTCTTAATTTGTTGAAGAAACGTTAAGTTCCTAAACAAACTAAATCATCTAATTTAGGATTTAAGAAAAAAATAAAATGAGAATAAATTGAATTCAAAATAATTCAAGATTTTTTAGCTTTCGACTTCTTAACTTTTAAGTTAAAGTTTGGATTAAAAATTTCGAGTTGATCTACAAAAACACAGTAATTTAGAACACAGAGAGAAAGAGATCATGGCTTTGGATGCAATCGAAGCTTTGTCTCTTCCCTCTCAATTCCTTTCCAATTTTTATGTAGTTTCCCTTTTAATATGGGGCCTCTTTCCATGATATAACACTCTGTTGTAAGGCTTAAAGGAATTGGATTACTAGGGCTTGAATTTTGAGAAATAATGAGAGAAATCAAGGGAATGAAAAAGATATTGTAAAGCAAGATTTGATTGGTGGATTTGTTGCAGAGAGTCACTTATCTCTGTCATTTTTAACGAAAATTTGAATGCTTCTTCTATTTTTTGCTTCTATTTTTTTAGATAAAACGGTTTAAATTAGTTAGAAAGATTTATTTGATTTTTTGTCTCTACAATAATTTAGTAAGTTTTGGATATAAACCTAAATTAGCTGATTTATTTTGTTAAACACAAAAGGTTTGTATTCTGACAGATTATAGAAAAAAGTAATTAGGGTTTTTTTGTTTTAAATTCTTAATCAATCATTTTTGAACATGTGTTTGGATAAAAAAGTAAATATATAAATCTTAATCAACAACTTTTAATAATATGTCATATGCCATGTGGCAATGACATCATCAAAATACCAATCAAATTGCCAAGTGATGAATGACATAATATAAAAGTGCCACGTGTACAGTCAACGGTTAGATAAATGGGTTTATTTGATCCAAAATAAAAATATAGAAACTTATTTGAATGTAATAAAAGGATAGGAATTGAATAGACTTTTTTTTACATAATTTAGAAGTTTATTTAAATATTTAGAGCATATTTGGTT
Source organism: Theobroma cacao (assembly GCF_000208745.1). Lineage (NCBI taxonomy): Eukaryota > Viridiplantae > Streptophyta > Magnoliopsida > Malvales > Malvaceae > Theobroma > Theobroma cacao. The sequence goes on from NC_030854.1 coordinate 27,982,141, forward strand.
TGGTTTTTTTTTAACTTAAAAACTATTATAAAGCTCTTATGAAAAATAGTACCTTTTAAAACTAAACTAAAATTGTTTAGTAAGTTTACTTTTTATAACTTTTTTTTTATAGATAGACTGTTTGGTAAAATAACTTATATAAACTCTAATTTTGGTTAAAATTACTATAAAATGTATTTAATAAATAACTTTTTATTAATCACTAATTTCTTTGTTCAAAATAAAAAAATTAACTTTATTTTTATCTATTTAAAATAAATTTTTAAAAATATAAAAAGGATTTTTGTATAACGAAAAGTTTATAATTAAAAATAAATCATAAAAAAAAGAGTTTCACAAATAATTTATAAGTAACACATAGTTCATAAATAACTCATAAATTAACCATTGACTTATTTGACTAGTTATTTCAATCATAATTAATAAATATTATATACACCATCAAGAAGTTAAGAATAAATAAACATCACATAATTGACATATCAAACAATAAATTGAAAAATATCAATCAATAAAAAAAGTTTTCAAAATCCTAAAAAAATAAAAAATAAAATGAAAAAAAAATAGAAAGAAAAAAAATAATATCTGAATGCAGTTTTAAATTTTAAATTTTTTTTAAATTTTTGTAAAAATGAAAATTCCCTAGAATGATGATTTGTAAAAGGGGAGAGAGAGAGAGAGAGAGAGAGAGAGAGAGAGAGAGAGAGAGAGAGAGAG
>NC_030854.1:27982920-28003967 GCF_000208745.1 Theobroma cacao
GAGAGAGAGAGAGAGAGAGAGAGAGAGAGAGAGAGAGGGAGATCGATAGATAGAGAGGGAGGGGGTATTTTTTGATAGAGGAATAACCTGTCGTAGTTTTTTAAAAAAAAAAAAAAGAGGGAAAACTTCTAATTAGAGCTTTTTTTTTAAGTTCTTTTTCTTCAGATTTTGTTTTTTAAAAAAAACTATTTTTCTTAAAAACTTCTCACGAAATCCTGTTTGATCAAATTTCTACTTTTAAATCGTAGATAAATTAAAAATAAATCAGACCAAACGGGCACCTAACCTTTTCATTTTACTTCAATTCGGACCACTTTGTTGAACAACACAAAGTCGGACTTGTTTAACATTTTCGGCTTCCCAATGGCAAAGGTTATTACAAATTTACAATGCTTCCTTTTCTTAATTGTTGCACCTTTCAAATTGGAGTAAATATTTTGAGATCTTTCGTAATTGCCACTATGCCGAATAACCCAAAGAAACGCTCCGGTGAAAGCAGAGGAACCAACCCAATAACAGGTCTAATCAAAATCATAAGCCTTTACTAACTACACAAAAGTTGAACACTGCTCATATACATAAATGCCAATAACATTATTCATTACAAATCAAATAGTCAATACAAAAATTTACATAACAATAATTAATAAGTAATTCGATACAATCCAAAATCACTCAAAAAATTATCAGAACCAATGTAACTCACTGCTTAAGAGCAAGAAGACAAACAATAAGAGAGAATGCAACAGCAACGCCTGAGACGGGCAGAGAGAAGGCAGCTCCGGTGTCCATTGACGGGGAAGGCGCCGTTGCACTGTCCTGAGCTGATACAGTGGTGGCCACCGAGAGTAGAGCGGCAACAAAGATGATCATAATGGCCTCAGAGAAGCAAACTTTTGCCATTTCTGAAAAGTAACAAAGAAATTAATTTGTTGAGGGAAGAAGTGAGAAAATGTTTCAAATCTTTTCACTGTTGATGACAAATTATATTGTAGCAATACAACATTTCAGGCTGTGGGGTGTATATATAGGAAAATGTAGGGGGTCCTTCACTAGAAATAAAAAAAATGTGGGGATTTGTGGACCTTAGAAATCAAGTGGAACAGCGTGTAGACTTGTTTACAGCGGACCTTTGAACAGCTCAAATTGTGAGTGGTTGGGGTTTGATTGGTTCACAGAATGGACGGCGGGCCAGTTGGAACAAGACACGTTGCCAATGTTTGTTGTTGTTTCAAGGTTTGAAGGTGATGTCGGTTGGCATGTTCTCATGAAAGAATGGGAAACCTCACCCAACACCATGTGCCGTGTGCAGCTAGGCCAAGGCGGCTACGCCTACTAACAAATCACTGTTGCCTGTTTCATTTTTCTTTTTCCCTGTTGGTTCTTGAAAAAGTATCCCTCACAGACAAAATATCCTTAAAAGAAGAAATGAGAAATGTAAGAAAACTTCTAAAACCCTCCTTTAAGTTACAACTCCTTCAAGGTTAATAGAAATGTCTCAATTACAACAAAATCGTGAGGCAATCGATGGAAAACGACTGAAAATCAGAAGGCAAGACAAGGGCCTAGAAAGTCGTATAATGCTCTAGAACCTTGATGATTTGTTGTAGGTGTATCATCTTACTTTTCCACAAAACATTTTCCTTGGAAATTAAGGATAGAATTACAAGTCAAAGACATTATATTTTTGTTATTATTCTATGGATTGTTGCACAAACAAAGATATTCTTGATTTTGCTTTCTTTGTACTTTACCTTTAGCAATTTGTGAAATATTGAGTTTAAAGTATGGTTAATTATCTTATATTTATTATCTAGTACTGTATTTGAGTAGATATAATGCCATAATTTGTAATTAAATCAAATATAATAGACAATTATTTTGCATTTCCTAAAAAACATATAATATCCAACATCCTTAATTTTCCTCAATGATCCAGTTTACACAAATAATCTTTGCATCTTCCTCTTTCTAATACATGCAAGAGTCCATTGAATTTGATTTACCTGAAGAAAAATACTATTACTGTACAAAAACAGCTTATATATATTTCTATACAAAAGGAAAACACTACTTTATAATTAAATAAATTAATAAAGATGATCATTGTCCTTTACAATTTTTTTCCTTATAGATGGTCTAGTTGCTTCATTCATATGAATAATAACATTGTCAATTTCCTTATCACTTATCAGTAAACAATCAGAAATTTTATCAAGGTTTATTTTAATTCTAAAATTGTTGGGCACTTAAAAATTTGTTTTGATTTGCGTTAAACTTGAAAGCTGCACTAAAACCCCCAAACTTCAGGGGGATTACGTAATGAATTAGAATTTATTCTGCTTTGGGCTTCTATGGAGAACATGCCACTTGGATTCAGTAATCAGATTAATTGTCAAAAATTGCTAAGTTTTTTGGTGTTTATACAAAGTTCATACTGAAATATTGCTTTAAGTAATAATAGTGAGTTAAGCTAAATAAAAATTGCTAAATCCACAAAAAAAAAAATCACACTAGAATTATTATTATTCAAAGAATCAACTTCATTACAATGAGTCTAATGAATTAACAAAGAATGAAATCAGAAAAACAACCAATAGAGAACAACCAAACAAGCCCTTAAATTTAATGCTTCAACAAAGCAAGAAGAGAGACAATCAAAGAGAAGCCAACAGCTGCGCTAGAAACGCCCAGAGAGAATCCAGCACCAGCGTCTGGGGATGGAGAAGGCGCCTCGCTAACCTGCGCCGAAGCGGCAGTTAAGAATGCCATGATCAAAGCCACCAAAAAAGCCTTCAACATGCTAGCTTGCGCCATTTCTGAAAGAGAGAAGCTGAGAAGAAATTTCTTTTGCTTTCTTTTTTTCTTTTTTTTTTTAAACTGTGAGAGAAAAGTAATGTTTTCTGTGTTTTTTTTTGGGTTAAGGTTGGGAAGAGAGAGGAGAGTATTTATAGGGAGAGAGAGGGGCGCGTGGGGCCTACAGAGGGGAAAGTAACAGCTGGGTAACGTTCACATAACAGCTAATAAGTTGAGTGAACATGACAGAAGAGATTGTTTTGTGTGCGGTGTGAAGTGGAAAGGCTTTTGCTGTCAGAGAGCGGAAGCCAATTGTAAATTGACACGTTTGCTTGAAAGTTGGCTGTACAAATCTATGTCGGTAAACCAGATGGGAAGCACTGTGGGCTGCATGTAATGCTGGGTTAGATGAAAATGGGTAAAGGTGACAATTAATTGTATGGTATACTAATCGCTTTGGACTTTAAATTGCAAGGGAAAAATTACCCTTGACATCCGCTAGAAAATACATTTATCCTTTTAATATGAAAAATATATTTGAATCCTTCTAAATTTTGGTTAAAAAATATAATCAGCTTCTTGAAAAATAAAGATGATATATACAAAGTCAACTTTAAATAAAAAGATAAGCATACCTTTTGTTAACTCTTTTTATTTATAAAATTATGAGATTTAGTTAGTTGTGAGATTTAATTAGTTTTAGAATCATTTTTAGTTATTATCAAATTAAATTTTGTTTGAGTTATATACTGATTCGGTTACATATTATATATTTTAAACTTATTTCTAATTCAATTATATATTAACTTTGAGATGAATGTGATAACCATCAATTTGAAAAAAAAAAGGTTTAGTAATAAAGAAATTGGTTAATATGAAAAATGGAAAAAAGAGAGAAAAAAAGGAAGAGATAAACAAAATGATGGTATTTTTAGAATTTAAATTAAATTGTGAATAATTATTAGTTTAATTAATGGAATACTGATGTTAGTTATTTATTCAAGAGAAAGAGTGTTTTTGAAACTAATGAGAGTAAATTTATTTATTGTCCCTAATATCTAATGGATGACAATTTTTTTTTGGATAATTGCTTATTTTATTAATTAATATTTGTCAAATTTCATTTCATGATTCAACTTATTATTTTTGTTTAATTTATTATGTAACTATATTGATTTTTAATTATTTATTTAAAAATCCATTATAAAAGATAGTATCTATATTACTGTCAATCAAATTAAGCGATTCAAATCTACATTTATGAACGATCACGTTCAAGTAGCAACGTTAGTCCTGTTAATTGTATTTACTAAATTTAGTCATTAATTTTCTTTAAATGAACAAAATTTGAAACATTACATCCTAATTTAATCAAAATGATAAATTGAATCTTGAAATGAAAATTTGACAACGTTAAATCCTAAAATTAGCATCTAACCCTATTTTCCTAATTGAATTATATATAATTTGATATTATTCAATATATAATTGAATTATAATAACTTCATTAAAAATTAATTTGATAGTAACTAAAGACAATTTTAAAACTAATTAAATCTTTCAATCGAATTTATAACTAATTAAATCTCACAATTTTGCATCTAAAAAAATTTTGGAAAAAAAAGAAAAGAGATTTAAAAAGCAAAAAAATATATATGAATGGAGAAATAAATAACAAAGAGATACAGTTGTCTTTTCATTAACTTGATAATTTCTTTTCAGACAAGAAGTTTATTTTCAACTAAATTTTAGCAGGTAAGAAAATTTTTTTCAACTAATGGGGAAGGAGTGCATTTTCAGTCAAATAACAAGAAGTCTTTGTATTTTTCTCAAATTGCAAACAAGTTAATGTATTATTCGAGTTTGATTCGTTCCTAATTGAATCGCGAGATTAAGTCCACACAATTCTAGTCACTAGTTAAATTAAATTTGAATCTTTAATTATTTGGTTCAAGTGGCTTGCAAATCCAATAGAGCTATTAAAATTTTTAATTTACATTCATTAGAAATAAAATATAATAATTACATACATAATTTGAAATATTATTTGATTTGTAAATTCGAAGATGAGCCGAGTCATACTAAATTTGATTATGATAAAGTTTAATTGAATCGAGCTTTTCGTTGGGATATACGAAAAAGTTTGAGAAGAGAGAGAAGTTAGTTGTTGAACTGTATCTTTTCTAAAATTGATAAACCTTTTAAATCAAATTTGAATTGTTAAAATCAATTTGAACTTTAATAATTGAAATTTTAAAATCAATTTGGATGAGTTTTATTCAATTCTGGTTAACAACTTAATATAATTGAATCATTCAAGTTTGATCAACTTTTGCTACTTGTACAAGTGAGCAATCTACTTGTATGCGTGTCGGATTTGATTTAGTTTGACTTTTAAAAAATAAAACAAACAACACCATGCTAAAACTTCGATTCTATGTCCTTGACTTCTTCCAAGTGGCTAAAATTTTAAATTTGGTTTACTTATTTTGATTCTTCTTTTCTTTTTGGTCAGAGTTTGTTGGGTTTTCTAACAACATAGTAATTTGCCAATATTGAAGTTTACATATGATGGAAACAAATCTACAATTTCAGATTGTGTTCGCATCTCATGCTGCAGCTATCAAATTTTTTTTTTTTAATTAGAGAAAAGATTTGAACTCTACTCTTTAAGTAGAGAGATCTATTAGAAATTTAGAAGAAGAGGAAGAATATTTAGAGAAGAAGAAAGAGTATGACTTTGAGGGCGTGAATTGCCACTTTCCTTAAAGTATTTTTTCAACTTTCAAAATACAACAAAGTCCTTAATACACTTATCAGAATTATGAAATTGACAGTGTAAAAACGTTGTTTATATAATAAGCCAACGTATACATCTTTCAATGAAAAGACTTGTATCCTTTCATAATATGACTCTTCGAATATGATGAAAAGACTTGTTTCTTTTCATAATATGACTCTTCAAATAGGATGAAAGGACTTGTTTCTTTCGTAATACAACTATTTAATAATTAATAATTATATCTACTAACCTTTCAAAAGTTATATTTTAATAAGATAATTATTTATAATTATTTAGTAACAACTTTTCTTAACATTAACAAACTATCTAACAAGATCATGTACCAATTAATTAGTCCAATACTTGAATGCTTTGCAGCTATCAATTTTAATTCTTAAAACTCTTCCTTCTTGGCTATTGAATGTTGTCAAGAAGATTTTGTATATTTCTCATGATAATTGTTTAGAATTTTTAATATTTTATTCAAAATTATTATTTTATTAGAGATCTCATGATAGATTAGATTGTTGTTATATCTTTATTTAATAATTATTTATATTAATTTTCATAAATATATCTTAGTACCACATATATATGAATCTTCTAATCTAATTTTATTATGAAGTTTAAAAATTTTAACTTCTATCATAAGATAATTCGAAAGTACAAATTAGGACCGCAGTTTTGGTTCAATGTGCTTTTAATGTTCAAATCTTTAATTTTGGTGCTTTTAAGAATCAAACATCTGAAAGTTGGTTCCATTAACAACTCTTTCTCCAAGTTACCGTTAGTGTGATTAAAGGATGCTATGTGACAAAAGTCTTGTCACATGGGTACAATTTGGCAACGTTGCAGCTAAGTTTCAATTGTTTAATTTGTTTCTCTCTCTCTTTTTATTTCTTTTATACTACCTTTCTCCTCTCCTATAATTGTCAAATATGCTTGGTCAATGTCACGCCAGCCTTTAACAGAAAAATCATGATAATATTAGAATTTGCGTTAATATTAATTAATTTGAAAAATATAAGAAGTCTATTGATATAAAATTATTATACAAAAATTAAATCCATAATTTTAATAAAATACAAAAACCAACATAATATGACAAAGAAATTTGCTACCATACAAAATTTGTTCACATGACAAAATTTGACCATGTGGGGCCTCATGACTTCCGGTAGTCACATTAACCGTAAGTTAACGGAGGAGTGTTTTAATTGAACCAATTTTAAAACACTAGACCCTTAATTACTTAATTTTTTTTTTAAAAAAAAAAGCAACTTTTAATTATTCAAGCTAAACTTTGGAACGGGTCTAAAATGAATATTGGACTTAAAGTTGGATCCTATAGAACTTTTTAGGCAAATTTTCACCAGTGATCAAATCTAACGGGTAGTTTCAGTGCCTTGTCTAGAACTGATCAAATAGTTGCCAAATGTTTTGGGTTTTGGTGCATCAATTTCGGTAAAATATTATATACCAATGTCTTGTTACTTAAAACTTTTAATAAATTTTGAAACCTTGTAATTCAGGATTGTGATTTGTTTAAATTTATTAATCTTTTCATGTAAAGTAACAGACAGCAAATAAATTTTCTACTAGAAAGTAATCATAGTTCTTGAGGTTGGCAAATGACCTGTCCAACGACTTTATTCTAGCTCTGTAAGGTACTTGAGCCACTACTTACAGGAATATTATGAGCGACTCAAGGTTTCTCTCCCTTGGCGAATTATGCATGATTATCAATTTCAAAAGTGTTAGAATTTGACACTACTTTAAATTGAGGTCTCATATTCAAATTTTAAAATATACGAGATGAGATTTATAGATAAGATTTATCTTCATAATAATTTATTTGATATATGGTTAATAGAATATTAAACTCACAAAAAAAATTAGAAAGTTATCATATATTCTATTAAAATATATTTTAAAAAATTAATAAATAAATTGGATAAATAAAAAAAATATGCAATGATATTTTAGTCTCATTTATATTGCTTAAAAGCTTTGCCGTTGATGATAAAATAATAATCCTAATATTATATATAAAATAAGATCCCATGAATATCTATTTATTAGATAACAAAAAAATCCCGTAATGGAAAAATACCTTTCTCCTCATATGGTTATAATCTACAATTATAGGATAAATATTTTGATTATCTGATATATATGTTTCGCAAGATGGTGAGTCTATCAAAAACACCAATCTTGGAACGTAGATGAAGAAACTACTGACGAGAAAGAGGTTTAGTGAGCAAGTCTGTAAGTCGATCAGCATAGGTAACATGAGAGACTCAAAGTTGTTAACGTTGAACCTTGTCCCGAACAAAGTGGAAATCAATTTCAATGTGTCTCATGCGAGGGTGAAAGACAGGATTGACAGATAAGTATGTAGTACCATTATTCTCACAATACACTATCGATTGTTGAGAGGGCGAAATTGAGAGTTCACGCAAAAGAGATTACGCCCATCATAACTCAGCTATGGTGGAAGCCACAGCAAGGTATGGCTATCCTTTGTCGAGGAACATGCAACAGAACACTGCTTTTGCAAGCTCCACAAGATAGGATTGTTGCCGAGAAATAGAATATATGTACTGGTGAAAGTGCGATCATCTTTGTTGCCAGCCTAATCCACATCGGAGAATGCATGAAGTGTGAGTGGTGAATTACGATGGAGAAAGATACCATGACATAGAGTGCCCTTGAGATACTGAAGAACACGTTTGGCAGTACTCTAATGATTTATTGTTGGACAATGCATAAATTGTGACAGACAATTAACAACATAAGCAATGTTTGGATGTGTAAAGGACAAATATTGAAGACTGTCAACAACATGTCTATGCTCACTGGCATAGCTAAGGTGAGAACTATCATTCAAAGACAAGTTAGTGCTAGTAGATAGGGTTTACTAGCGAGGCAGCCCAATAATTCACCAACTGTCACCCCTATGGCCCAACGATAGCGTGTCTTGGACCTTTTTTTACTTATTTCGATATTAATAAAATATTTTCTTTATGTGGTTCCAGTGATTGCATATATAACATTCGCCATGCCCTATGATTTCAATGTTACATTACCTTAAATTAATTTGTAGCTATTGTTGATATTTGTTCATATCTAAACGAGTTATTAGTTGGTTTGTGTGGGAACGTCCACTCAAGGGCCTCACAAATTATCGCATACTTAAGCGAAGGAGCGTAGTTCTTGACAGTTGATGTCACGGTCCTCGTATAAACGTGAATTTCACATCGTAGAGATAATGCTCTCAGCAAGTAGAGCCATAAAGTCTCATATCAAAGAGAAACTCCCAACAAGAAGTAAAGGAGAACGTCATGGTCCTAATTATTGGAAAAATAGTGATATTTCATAAAGCTTCACTCCCACATTGCCTAGGTACAAAAGATGTTAAGTGCTTTATATAAGTAAACCCATTATGAGCTTGTGGTAAGCAAGAAAAGAAAGTGAGCAATAGAGCCAAGCCTTAAGAAAATGCGAATTTCCCCTTACGTGCAAGTATACACATGGGCTAAGCCCAAATGATATTTTGGACCTCGGTAACTTTATTTTTTACCTTACCTTGACTCAGCCCTTTTACCATGGTAAAGAAAGAATTAGTCTTTGATTGAATCAAATTCAATCCTTTCACCAAATCTTTCAGAATATTTTGTAACGTTCCTTTTACTTGGTCTTCTAAAATATTTTATAACGTTATAGAATATTTTATCTTGATTTTCTCTTGATTCTCTCAATCACTCCTCTCTATAAATACCAACTTCCACGTTCATTCTCTACACACCAATAGTTCTCACATCTCCTTTAAAGCTTATTTTCATATTTTCTCTGTTTTCCTTACTTTTCTGCTAGGTTCTTTTACTAAAAAATACTTTCTACTATTCCTGTTATCCCTTACCAGTTTGTTCAAACTAATAGGAAGGGTCTGTTGAATCTTTGAGGATAATTGCTACAATCCATTTGTACTGAGTTTCATATTCTGAAAAGGCGAAAATTATCTTTAAGGATAGTGAAATCACACCTTAGACTTCTTTCTATTTTTACTTGCTTTATTATTTTTTATTTGTTTATCATATTTTACAACAATCTTAAAGATAATTTGGGATAAGTTTTATTTTATTATTACTTCCTTTCAATGTTGTCAATTTTATTTTTCCAATGATTTTTATGTCAATTCAAAGCCAGACGATTTCAATATGCTACTACAATGGTATGCAGGCAACTTTGCTCGTTGTACTTTTTTCTTTACAATGATGGTTCCTATATTTGCCATAACTTGCTATTATGTTAATATTTACTATTCTTTTGGAAGTTAAGTTGTCAGGTGGCTTGCTTCTAAGTGTAAGAGACAGTATTTTGATTTCTTGATGCGATTCCTAACTCCTACTATATATATCTATTGGAATATGTCTTATGTGCGAAGGTGTGTATTTATGTTGCATTTTGTCATGTGATGAGAATTACTTGTCAAGTGGTTGGTGGTATTGTGCTAAATCAATTAAAGCAATGATGGAAAATATGCTATAACATAGCTATATGATGTCGTTATTGTTGTCTTGAGAACCTTGTTACAAGTTCTTTTAATCTGGAGCTTATTTCTTAAGGTGTTTTTAAGGCATTTTTCCTTGTTTAAGGGTAGACTGCACAAAACTATAAGGTCTTAACCTATGTCAAACATAAGCATTATTATTAGTTGTCCTCACCCCTTGGTGCTCTTTAAAAATAACCTTTAATAAAATGAAAGTTTTACTATCAATATGCTTGTTATGCTTTTACCTGATTATTTCTTATTAATTATGAAGTTAAACTACATATATATTTTCAGTTGGAGAATATACTATTTCACTCTTATGTTAAAGAAAGTTTAATTTCTTTTTCTACCTATATAATACGTTTCTATGAAAAATCTACACTTATAGCATGTCAAGCCTATTTCATCCATCATTTTCTTTTAATGGTATATCTAAGGGTAAGTGATTTATATATGACTTCTTTGCTTACCAACTGATTAATAGGAAATGAAGTAGTAGTCTAATTTGCTAAACTATATTTTTCTGTTAGTAAGATTCTCGCCATATAGACTCAATACTTGCTATCATTTTGTGGCTTTCACACCTAAGAAGGATATGCATGATGTTGAGGAATTATAATGTTTGACTATGTAGATTAGAATTAAGTATTGTATGCGATAAAATTAATGGGAAACATGCTTTATTGACAATGCATGAGCAATTTGGATGAAGTATGTTGCTAGACTCATTGATTATGAATTGAATATAAAGTTGTAAATACTTATAACGTCAAGAAATATAAAATGTTCACTATGTTGTCTAGATTGCTAGAAAATAATGTTTATTGATCTTATATGATGAGATGAATTGCTAGTCATAAGTTGAATATATATAATGTTGTGAGTTTTGTAATATGTTTTGGCTTGAGTAAAATGTGTTGTGTGATAAAGATTTGCTAGAAAGATATGCATCGTTAATTATGCATAATCGTAGTGGATTAAATTGTATGGCTGATGAATCTTAAAGGCATCCTAGGTAAAGTTGGGTGACATGGTATGACTACTTGTTTAGATATATTAAATGAAAATTGGTGAATACATCCACCTAGTGAATTGTAATTCAATAATTTTAGTGGGCTCCAAGAGACTATGATAATCAAGTGATGAATTGATAAATTATCGTGTTCTTGATATTTGCCAAAATGAATGATTTTGTGACTCATTGTAATTATTAGCTTATAAGTGAATGATATGCTTATTTCTTATACATGCATTGATTTTGTCAGTAAAATAAAAAAAATATTTTTAAATTTGATATGAAAGATTTGGGAGAAGCCAATGTTATTTTGGGTGTTAAAATCATAAGAAGTGATAATGGCTTAATGCTAACGCAAGAGCATTATGTTGAGAGGCTACTTAAAAAGTTTGAACATTTTGATGTCACACTTGTGAGTACTCCTTATGATAATAATATCCAATTAAAGGAAAAAAAAAGGTGATAGTATGGCACAGTCTGAATATGTTCAAATTATTGAGAGTCTGATACATTTGATAAATTATACTCAACCTGATATAGCTTATGTTGTGTATAGACTAAGCAAATATACACAAAGTCACAATCAAGATCATTGGATTGCCTTGAGCAAAGTAATGAAATACTTGAGAGGTACAATAAACTATGGTATTTTATATAATGGATTTTTCGCTGTATTAAAAGGGTACAGTGATGCTAATTGGATTTCAGATTCAGATGAGACAAAATCCAAAAGTGGTTACATATTCACCTTTGGTGGAGGTGTTATAACTTGAAAATCAACCAAACAAATAATAATTGCTAGATTTACAATAAAGTCAGAATTTGTAGCTTTAGAGTTGAATAGCAATAAGGCAAAGTAATGAAGAAACATCTTAGCTAATATTCTATTGGAAATGAAACTAACACCTTCTGTGTCTATATATTGTGATTGTCAATCGACAATAGCCATTGCAAAAATAAAACTTTCAATGATAATAATAGACACATTTGTTTGAGACGTGATGTACTAAAACAGCTACTTAGAGATGGAATTATGTCTATTAATTATGTCAAGTCGGAGATGAATTTGGCCTGTCCTCTAACTAAACCCCTGGGAAGAAAATTGATTAATGATACGTAGCGGGGAATGAGATTTAAGCCAATTGAGAAATATCAACAATAAAGGTAACCCAACCTATGTGCGTAGCGATCCCATGAATTAAGTTCATATAGATAATAACAAGTTAGTTGTTGATAAATTAATGCACTATAAAAATTATTGTCCATCCTATGATGTGTAAATAGTGCAAAACTGCAATGTAAGAGAGGTTGAGTTAAATTCTTAATGAATTTCATATCCCTTATGAGTAGTGTATTAAACTGCAGTATACACTTGATGAAATCACTTATATAAGTGTGAAGTGGGCCTGTTCCTATGAAAATTGTGACAAATTCTCTAGAGCACTTATAAATAACTAGGCACGAGCATGGCCTATTCACACAAAACCACGTTGAATAGAAGAAATTGTGAGATGAAAATCATATCTCACATAAAGAATTTTTAGTTCATAGAAGTTATAAACTTCACCAAAATTCTGTGATTTATATTTCATTCTTTCTATGGCTAATTCATAACTTAAAAAGCACCAGTCATGATGCATTACATTCAAATAAAATTTAACCCAAGAGAAACTTCCTATCGTGAAACCTTATAAAAATATATTGGCTATGTACTAGAGTGATACTGGGCATATAAGGATTCACACCACAATACCTCGCAGGGATTAATATGGATCATGATAGTAAATGAGAGTAGTAACAATATTGGCACCACTCATGTGAATACGATAAGGAAGATCAATGATGTATTTTTACTGAGAAAGAAAAATACTCGTGGGAGAGCGAGTAACCTCAATGCCTAAAAAATACTGAAAAGTGCCAAGATCCCAGATGGAAAATTGATCTCCAAGATGTTTAATGAATTGAGATTGGAATAGATGATGGGATGGTTTGATTTGCTTAGGAATTTGATTCAACCATTGACAAAGATGAGATATACGAGAAAAAAAAAATGATACAAGAAAAGGGCACTTAGGTCAGAAGCTCTGATACTATGTAGAGAATAGAATTCCACACGTTTTATTAATAATTCAAACCAATATATATATATATATATATACATAGTACATTAGAATTGAATTTCTTAATTTTAGAGAAGAAAGATAATATAAATCAAATAAATAAATTAGGGATTATAATCTACAATTATAGGATAAATATTTTGATTATCCAATAATAGGCACTCTTAGGTCCGTTTGGATACTTTGTTGTTTGTTTTATGTTTTATTTTATAGAAAATAAATAAAAAAGGACCACTAAAAAAGAACAAAAAGCAAAAAGGTAAATAGTAAAAAATAAATAGAAAAAATATAGACCCAATGAAACCTTATTTATTAACAATCTCTTGTGTATGGCTTTTCAAAAAAAAAAAAACAATCTCGTGTATGAAAATAAATTTTGTAATTGGCAGATTGTAAGATTTGCAAAATTTCAATACCGTTTCAGTTTCATGTTCACACTGTACGTACACACGTTGAGCTCTATAATTAATTCACATGTAACAAACATATAAACAAAACCAAACTACATAATATGGTACAAAAGAAATAGGATCACTCCCCTTTATTTATGAATGATAACCAATCACTCCAATTATATATATATATTACAAAATCAAATATATGTCACTAATGTAACACGACAAAGATATCTGAAAATTTGAACAAAAGAAAATTAAAAACCGGTAGCTCCCAATCCATAATCTCAGAGCAGAATAGACGTCTCCCTCATGAAATCACCAGTGAGTGAAGGGTGGCATGTCACGGTCTTGAAACTTTTAAATTCACTGCAACAAGAGAGCAATTAAAGACGCCAATATGGAAGAACATACCAAAACACCGGTAACCGGCAAAGAAATCCCTGCTCCAGTGTCCATTGCCGGAGAAGGAGCGATATCCTGTGCCATGATTCCGGATACATAAAACAGTGCCACAACAAACATTGCCAGCAGAATGTGAGCTGCGGAGGTTCCAAACCACGCCATTTTTTAACACTAAATTGAATCACAAAATTAAGCGAGAGAGAGAGAGAGAGGCGTGGGAAATTGCGGTAAGAATTGCTTGGTTTTTGTATGAATTGTGCAAAGTACTAAGCTTAGAATTTATAGGTCTCTTGGTGGTATGTGAAATTTCCTTCAAATTTCGGATGCACACAATGTGAAAGCTTACACTAACAATTTCCTTTCCATGCCTTTTAAATTACGGCTTGTGCAGACCCACAAGCGTTTTATTTGACTCATTAATTTATAGATATTTTTCAATTTTTGTAGCCTTTTGTTGCAGTTTTTTGTAGCATTTTAAACTTGATGGAGGGACTAAGCAATGGGAGGAACACAAGCTTCCGGTGTGCCTCCGGGTACTCTATTTTATGCTTGTTTTCTTACTGGTGATAATTCCCTTTTGGCCAGCTAAATTTGTCGTGGGGTAATAAAATTTGCTGAGCTTTCAATTTGATACGTGGGACACAACAGAAGGTTTTTGGACCCCAATCTTTTGTTTTACTGTTCTTCTCTCTCTCTATTTTTTCTGCATTGATGGGAAATATATGAACCCAAAATCATAGAATTTATTAAAAAGAAATTTCATTCAATCTGTAAGAAAATGTTATATTCAAAATACTTATAATTGAAAAGTCTAAAATTTATATCGTCTAATTTTCGAATTTAAAATGATAACATATTTCACACAATTAATATAATACGTATGAATGGTGTCCAGGATTGTCAAACTTGTCTTTTTGTTTAACTTGAATAATTTCAATGATATATAGAAGTATGTTACACCCATATTAATAGTTCTAATATTTAAACTATTAATTAGAAAAGTTGACTTCTCTAAGTTCCCTTAGTTAAAATGTCTGATGCCCTGCACGCCATCAATCTCTTCCACTTGAGGAACATGGTATGTCCTTTTCATTGCGCTGGTGTCTTTTTTATTATTATAATCAGCGGCATCCAATGATAATAATGATTAACAATTGTTGGAAAGTAATAAGGTGAGATGTCTTTGCTTTAATTGGCTTAATTATGAAATTAGGTGTGTGTGTACCCCAAATAAAGGTAAGCTGCCATTGTTGAAGAGCAACGGGTAGGGAAAATGTTGGGGAAAACTAGCCGTTGGAGTTCCATCTGCTTTACTTTGAAGTTAGAAAAGCTGTCACTTTTTTTGTGGACCAAGTGTTGTCTTGGACTGTTCATTGTTCCTTGCTCTGAAAAATCTCATAAAAGAACAGCCCCACATAAAATTCTTTGAAGCGGAACCGATCAAGCAAGTTCTGTTCCACAATGAAATGAATGACCTGAACTATTCAAAGGAAACTTGGCATCCAGGCATTAGCTTTCAAAGATATCATTGGTGCAAATTAACTCTGTATCTCTGTATAGAAACAGCAGTAGAAAATAAGAAATTTTAAGGCGACAGGAACTCGAAACTTGAAACTTGGAAGGCCTGCGGATGAAGTAGGAACAATCTGCTGCAACAAGGATGACATGCAATTAATTATAGAGGAAAATCTTAGTTACATTGAGAGGGATAGAAACTGAAAATCTCAATCAGTTTATCAAGTCTTAATTTTGATGGTTATATTAATTAAGGCACTAACCCTGAACAAAAATCGGGTGTTCTAAGGAAATACAGCTAGCCTAGGGCCACAGATTATGAAATTATCTTGGAGACTAAGCATTGGGAAGGGACAGCTCGAAAACAAGAGTTACTGGAGCTAGTTAGGCCTCAAATAGACATGCCAGCTATCTCGGCAGGTTCAAAGCTGTCCATTTTTGTTCCCATTCAAAATTCAGTTATAACATTACCGCCTAGCTTCCGCTCCTTTTGGTTGTTAGCTTATTGTTCTTCATTCTATTTCAGGAAACAGGAGAGCTGATATGTGCCGTCATATGGATGATTCCTTTAATTTGGGCTCTTGAATAAAATGTAAAACTATTTATTCCAAAATAATAAAACTTCAAATATTAAAATATGAAAGTATATTTAAAAAAAATTCTTAATCATTATGATATGTGTATTTAATTGATTAGAGACATTATGTGCATTATGAATACAAATAAATTATTATATTCGATAGATATATTAAAACATTAATTATGCAGAATACTATATTTAAGTACCAAAATTAGTAAATTTATAACGGTATAACATGGTCCCTATTCGTATAAAAGAGGGATCTATTTACACTTGGTGGATTCATATTGCCTTTACATTTTAATGGAAAATGCAAAATTTAAGGGGCAAGATGTTGTAGCTTTTGACAAAATTGTGCACCGCAAAATCATCATTGCAAATTATTCCAAGTTTTGCATGCCATTCTGTCCTCAAACCATGCAAAACCGAACATGTAGCACCATCTTTTAAGCTGCAAAAAAAAAAACCATTTCTTCCTAAAAATAACCCAGGATTTCACCTTTAAAACCCCTTCAACACCCTCATTCCCCTTCAGACCTGCGAGAAAAAGAAAAAAATAACTCCAACAAGAATCACAAAAGCTATTATCTTCATCACCAAAGGCAGGTCTCTCTGAGCTTATTCTTTTTCCCCATGGACATGAAGAAGATCTCCTGCGCTGTCATTGTCGCTGCCGCCTCCATGAGCGCAGTCTTAGCCTCCACTGATAACGCCCCAGCCGCTGCCCCTGGCCCGGCCGCCAGCGCCGCATCCTCAGCCCTGCCTGTCCTTGGTTCCTTGGTTGGGGCCTCGCTTGTATCTTTCTTCGCTTACTGCCTGCAGTAACCCAATAAATCTATGAAAAGCATACAAGTGTTGAAGAAGAAAATGGAGGATTATAATAATGTACACTAATTAGTAGCTCAATTTGATTACTTGGGTTCAATTGGTTGAAGATTCTCTCTTCACTTCATTTGTTGACAAATTGAATTCCTTGCGCATCTTTGCAATAAAAGATTCTCTGTACGTTATCTATTTCTGAAAATTGAGCATATTATACTTCAATTATGTTACGCAATGTCTTAAAAAATAATGTCAGGTGAGGCTATTAGAGGTGCTCCATTACATCTTCCTATGGTTCAACATAAACATCACAGGCTAAATTTACAGGGAACTGCAATGGATGGCACTCAATGTTTCGTAGATTGAGAGATGAGAAACATAAATTTCTGCAACATAGAGTCACAGACAGTAAATAAGGAATGAATTTTATGTTGGTTGGCAGAAAAATAGTAGAAGGAAAATCATTTCATGCATAGTTGCCGTAGACTTATCTGGAATTTGATTGGCAGCTTTGAATTTATGAAAACCTGATGAAATTTATGTGAGCTGGAAAGAAATTCAAAACCATGATCTTGTCACTGCATATTGGATGCATTGGTACTTCTGAGTTGATTAATAGTTACTCGATTAGATTTGAGGGCTTGGTTCGATTGACAATATATCAAAATTATTATTTCTAGATTTCGATTTTGATTTCGTGTAAATTAAGGTAGAAAAATTCGGATACAAATAACAAGTTTGCTATTTAGAGTGAAAGTACAATCTCTAAAATTTTTTAAAATAATTATCTAATTTTTTCTTCAATATTTTTTTTAAAATAAATATCTAATTTTTTCCTCAATAAAAATCAGTTTCCAGGGTTAAAAAATAATCTTGATTAAACAAACGGAACTGAGCTCCTCCTTTTTGCTGGAAAAAGATCAAAAAATCAAAAAATAACTTCTTGAAACCTAAATATTGGCGTTTTTTCAAATTTGTTTTTAATTTTTCAGAACTTGCTTATTGAGACTTTGGAGAAGCTTTTAAAGTCTTCAAAATCCTTTTTCTTTTCTTCTAATTCTGTGTCAAATGGCTTTGAATCGAAACACAATATTAATAGTACTAGATGAGAGAATTCCATCAAATTTAATCTCTTTGATTTTATTTTGAAATTATTTTAATTTAATTAGAGATAAATCATGACTCACCGATGCATCTTGATTTGTCAAACTATAAGCTTTTGAATTTTGATTGGTTAAATTCGTGTTTTATGTTTAAATTATCTTAATTTATTTAGTGATAAATTGGATGACTCATAGGTGAATTTTAATAGGTCTAAATATGATCTTTTGAGATTTAATTGGTTAAATTTGGGTGTTTTATCTATAAATTATCTTAATTTATGTACAAATAAACTATATAACTTGTAGGTGAATATAATTCAAAATATGAGTTTTTGAGATATAATTAGTCAAACCATGTGTATTTATCTTAAATTAACCAAAAAATTAATTATTTTGCAATTAGTTATATGACTAACTTTAATATGTTGTTAACTCCACATGACCATACATGATTGATCGTTGAAAAATTCTTCAATTTACTAATTTCAAAAGACACGTAACATCTTTTAATTGGATATACTTTTTCTTCTTCTACAATGCTCTCACAAGACTTATTCACGCATGATTTTGCTTGTAAGGAGTGGACAACTCTTGAAATTAAATTTGTTTTTGGCATCAAATTTGCTTGCATTTTTTTATTCGATGAGCACAATTGCATATACACTAAACACGTTATTAATATGCTTAAAATGATTGATGCTACCATCTTGGTGTACTTTTGTCTCGTCCAATCTTCACTTGTTCATTGATCAACCATGCAATAAAGATCAATGGACACCACTTGTAATTGGAATTCCGTTGACCAATCATGCAATACACACCAACTGTAACTAGATGTGTTGCACCTCTCATCTAACTTAAAAGTGCTCAAGGAATTTTTCTTCCAATTGATAATTCACTCCTTCATCGATTAGAGGTAGTACTTTTCCTCTACAAAATAAATTAATTTTACCAATTTTTTACACATCAAAATATCAAACACTTCGGGTTAGCACGATGTGATCCAAAAATCCAAAATTTTATGGTTATGCTCAACACATAAGTTGAAAAACCATACTTATATCAATACCAGATTTGATGATGTAGTTTTTTCCTCAAACTCAATTTTCTCATCCTATAATTTTGTCATTCAAAACGAAGGTTGCTAATCAAGATATGATTATTGAAGGAATTGGAATGGGGTGGGGGGGGAATGACAAAAGACAAGTTGAGAGTAATAATGGAAAGGTCTGTGGGATTGTTCAATCTTCCTACGTTGGAGTGGTACTACTGTCTTTTTTTGTAACCCGACTCTGTTTGTCTATTGGAGCTTGTTGTATCTGGTTTCTTTCGTTGCCTGGATGTGGGGTGCTGGATCTTGACCAAATGCCGTTGGACTATGAGAGGGAGTGCCTTGCATGGGTTCCTATTTGCTGGATCTTTTTTTGTTTAATTTTGTCTTTTTTTGCATGGATCTTTCATTACCTCTTTGCTGGTTCCTTGCATGGGTGGCGTTGGGCAGTGTGTCACAGGCTGTATATGGAAGGCCCTGTGGATATTGGGACTTGTTGGTTTAAGTTACTGCTAGTGTAGAGACAGGGGTCACTGGTGGTTGGGAATTAGTGGTTTTTGGTCTTTGGTGGTTGGCAATTGCTAGTTTTTGGTCTCTGCATAGGGGCGGTTGTCTACTTTCTTTGTCTTCTTCTCATTCGCCAAAGTACATTCCAATGCCTAGGCTTTGTGGGAGTCATGAATTTCAAGGTTGATACTGTCGGGATTCCTGATGCAGTCACTCATTTATGGAAGCAGACTCACTCCGGTATTTGTGTAATTGGTGTCAAATTGCTTAATGAATGAAAGAAATTATTATCTTCAAAAGAAAAAATTACTGGAACAGCTTCTTCAAGTTACTTCATTTCTGGAAGAGGTTTTCCGCATGTCTGGAACATCTAAGTCAAAGAAGGAATATTACTTTTCCTATCTTTCGTTCAAAGAGGTTCTGTTTTTACCTTTATCTTGAGAAGGAGCCGGTTTTGCTTCTTCAGATTTCTTTTGGTTGGTGAACATCTTGAGAGCCCTTCTGTTCACAATCAAAGACGCTTTACTTTCACCCGTATCAGTCAACCTTCTTGTTCCTCCTGGCCTTTTTCTGACTTTTGCATGAGAGATCCTTGCTTTTCTACTATTGACTTGCTTAACACAATACCATGTGTACTAGTAGCTAATTCGTCAAAATTCTTACGCTTAATGCCTTGAAGAATGCAACGTAAATCCTAGTATGTCTCCTGAATGCACATATTAAAGGCAAATGACTCAAACAATCACTCTTTATAGCTAAAACTCAAATTTCTCCACCTATAGATGTAACCAATTCCATGGTGTGAAGTTGTGCATACAATGATGCTAACTATATGACAAGTACTCTAAAAGCGATTGTGAAATTCCCGCTCCAATTGTTTCCAACTGTCTTAAGCTCAAGATCAATTTATCAATCAAAGACATTGCCTTTAAAGAACGAGCCAACTGCTTCACCTTAAGATCTTTATATGTGCCAGCACTGTTTTTGTCAAACTCTGTTTTATAAAATAATTACGACGTCATTTACATACTCAATAGAATGTTTGCAGATTTAAAAAGTTCGAGGAATCGTTAAAAGACGATATTACCCCTAATGGTACCATTGAGTCAATTAAGCCTCGAACTAATTCAAATAGGAATTTTAAGGTGAAATTAAGAGTTTCACAGTTCATGGATGACTCAAAATGATAATTCGGAGTTCGAGGATCAATTTGGAGTCAAACTAAAATTTTCATTATCCAAGGGTAAAATGATCATTTGCCACTTGGGGACAAAATGAGAATTTTTAGAAAAGATTTTTTTTGGTCCATTTGACTTATTGGAGTATGATTTAAGTATTGGCGTATGATTTGAAGTTTAGAAGTGAAAAATTATAATTTCGGTATAATTTTGGAGTAAAAGG
>NC_030854.1:28004349-28061510 GCF_000208745.1 Theobroma cacao
CTTAATTTCCATGGTTAAATTACATGTTTTCATGATGAAATTATGGCTGGTCAAAATGGGTATGGAGAGAGAAAGATGTTGGAATTGTTTGATTTTGAGTTATGTTGGTGTTTAGAGTTAGTTAAACATGTTTAGAAACAAAACAACAAGAAAAGAATCCATTTTCCCCATGAACCTTCAATGGCCGAAAGTTCCAACAAGAAAGGTGAAAATAAATTTGCCTAATTGTGTGTTAATTAGTTGTGCTTGGTGAATTGAGGGATTGGAAAAGAAATGGAGAAAGTTGGCGTGAAATTGGACGCATTGGCCAATTTATTGGATGAAAAATCGACTCAGGTCAATACCGGGTCTAGATGGCTACCTGTGCATTTTTCATTTCATATCATGCATATATATCGAGCCTGAAATAGCTTATGACTGTTAGACACAATTTAATTGAAATATGTGCTATGGATTATGTCTAGGTGGTGATCCATTAGATACGGGTAAAGGACTGTACCCGCGGACTGAAAATAAGAGTATATCGACTCCTAGAACAGTGAGTAAACTTACTATCGTCTTAATTATCTAGAGTAGATTTATTTAATTATGTGATTTTATGAAAAAATAGTTTAATTGGAAAATTATTGTGTTTTATGGGAAAATGAGATTTTATAAAATTTTTGAAAATTTAATAATGATTTCAAAAATAGAGTAATTGGAGACCTATACTATGATTCTGTTGTTTATCCATGATTTTACATTAAATGGCTTATGATAAATGTGGGTATGACTGGTTATTTTTATGATTTAAAGAATATGTGAACTGCTTTGATTTGCCTTGAATGTGTTAAGTGAGCCATGTCATACTATTGTGATTTTATTAGTTGGTAGATTATAAAGTGGGCACTGCAGTGACGGGGGTTCCGTGGGCCAGCCTAATTAGAGGGCACGATTCCCAATTATTGAGCTTACCTCGATTGGAGAGGCGCGTAGGATAACTCCCGAGGTAGGATTTGAGTACACTTCACGCTGGCCACCACGTGAAACTGAGACTCAGCCAACGTCGAGGAACGGTTATGTTGTCAGAGGTGAAATGTGTTTGTGTGTGTGACAATAAACAGCCTTGGCAGTCTCAGTAAGATGCCTTCGTGGGGTATCTCCAAGAATGGATTTTTGGCAAAGGCCAAGTTTTTGAAAAGTGCATAAGCCATGTTGAGTAATTGGATGAAATCCAATTATTTATATGGGTTGGGATGAATTATTTTAATTGTCTCCTATCACTCGACTTTAGATTATTTTGATGATGTCTGTCTACTCACTGAGATTTTATAATCTCACCCCTTCTTCCTATCCATTTTTCAGGCTCAGGACAATTTGTTGATAGTTGATTAAGACGAAAATTAATCTCAGAGTTGCATCTTAAAAAGTAAGAGTTCGTAACCCTACATTTTCTTAGTCAGTTGGGGGCCCACGTGTCACTGTAAAAGAAATTTTATTCTTCAGTTATTTAATTTAAAATATGTATGAATATATTTAGCTTTTACACCATGTTTTTGGTGAGTTTCGGTATTTTCGAAGAAAAATGACGAAAATGCCCCTGTGAGCCAGAAAGTAATATTTTATTGTTTTGATTTGGAAATGACTTATGATTTTTTTTTAAATGTGAGATTTAATAACTGTCGCTCACTGGAGAGATGCAGAAGCTGATGCTAAGCCTTGCGAGGTTTCGATCGGCATTCGGGGTAATAAGTGCTTATCGGGACGTCGCGGCGGTTGTCACGGGCTCGATGGGAGTTTCGGGTCGTGACAGTTTTAAGTCCACACAAAGTGTGCAACATGTTAGCAAGAATTTCTTGTATGTTCAAATTGTTAGAACTTTGGTGGTTGATAATTCTCAAGCATCTCATTCCATCAACTCTTTGAAACTATGATTTATTCTTTGAAAGTATGATTTTGCATAAGTGTAAGAAGCATGAGTAACACTTTCAACTTGATTTTTATCTTGACCAAATAGAAATTTCTCTTCTTCTTTTTTAGAACAAAATCGAAGAGCAACTTCTTGAAAAATCTTGAAGCCTAATATCCGTTTTTTTTTAATTTTTTTAATTTTTCAGAACTTGATTCTTGAGACTTTGGAGAAGCATTGAATCTTCAAAATTTTCTTCTACATTGTGTATCAAATGAATCATAAGAGTATTATATTTATAAGGCTAGACGAGAACCCCATAAAAATTTAATATCGTTTGATTTTACTCTAAATTATTTTAATTTAAATAGAAATAAATGATTCTTAGATAGATTTTGATTGACTAAACTATTAGCCTTTGAATTTTGATTGACCGGATTTAGATTTTATTTGTAAATTATTTAAAAATAAATTAAATGACTATAAATGAATTTTGATTGACCAAATATAAGTCTTTAAGATTTAATTAGCCAAATATGGATGTTTTATTTTTAAATTATCTTAACTTATTAGAAATAAGTTGGATAACTTAGTGAATTTGATGACCAAAATGAGTTTTTGATATTTAATTCATCAAATCCTGTGTATTTATCTTAAATTAATCAAAAAACTAATTATATAATTGAATTAAATAATATCATTACATCCATGTGACGCTCCAAAATTTGGTTTTTTTTTTTCTAAATATTTAATTGACTAATTTTCGAAAAACATGTGATCCTTTGTAATTAGATGAAGTTTTTCTTCTACAAAATTATCATCCAGCTAAAATTTGAAGTTTAATTCTCTTTAAAATTTTAGCTGCTTTTCTAATCAAAGGGACGAGTTTAATTAGATCACTTGAGAGTACTAAGATGTCTTCATTATTTCCATCAAAACCACCCGTGAGCCAACAATCTGCATAATATATATTCGTTTCTTGAGTTTCTTCTCTTCAAGCAAACCACCCGGATTAAACACTTTTATAAAACAAAAACAAAAACAAAACAAAACCCATTTTCTCACATTATGAATAAATTATTGCCAATCGCATTTTTGGGCAGACATGAGGCTCTTCGTTAACCAAATTGCTGTTTCTCTTGATGAGACAACTTCTTCCCCAAATGGTCGTAGCACACCAGCAAGCTCATCAAGTTTGTCTTGCTTAAGAAGCCGGGCACATAGCTCAAGCAGCGACTCCAGAGCATCCGCCCTTTGCTGACTTGGATTCTCCCACACACTCCTAATCTCATCACCACTTAAGGCTGTAAGTCTACTCAGCAACGACACATCACTTGGTGATAGGTTAATCGGTCGGGCACCCTCTTTTTC
This sequence comes from Theobroma cacao, assembly GCF_000208745.1. Lineage (NCBI taxonomy): Eukaryota > Viridiplantae > Streptophyta > Magnoliopsida > Malvales > Malvaceae > Theobroma > Theobroma cacao. The sequence goes on from NC_030854.1 coordinate 28,007,609, forward strand.
TGTTTGAAAGGAGCAAGTATTATTGTCTGATGTTGCCCCTGCTTCATTTTTACATGGAAGCACACCATTACTTTCTGATGACAAGTAGCTCGTGTCGGCACCTTCTGTTTTTGCTTTAGGACTACTTGTTTTATTCGAAGAGCATCTTCGTTCTACATCAGTTTCATAAACAGTAGATGAAGAACTTCCATCATCAGGGAACCCATTTTTATCATCACAGCTTATACTGGAGACTGTCAGTTTACTGGAATCCCCTGATCTACCAAGAATCTGCATGTCAAGAACCTCTTTTGCTGCTTCTTCGAGAACCTGCATGTCACAAAAAGTCTCCTCTTTTCTGCTTACAGACTTGATATCAGCTTCTGGCAAGTTTTGAGTGTGCTCAGAAGTGGGTTCTTCTTTTTCATCATGCTGAGAATTGAATGCCGTCTCTGAGGGTGACTGCACGTCAGCATCCTTTTGAGGAATTAAGTTATAGTGAGCCTGTTTGTCTCCATTGCTAACACTCACTTCAGAATCAGTGGACATGTCTTTGGAATCACTGATAGAGTTGGATATTTCGACAGTGCAGCTAGTAGGATCAACCCTCTTAGTGACAAGGTTGTCTTCTGTACTAGCTGTGGATGTTGGCTTCTCACAACTAGGAGAACTGCTTAGTTGTACATCAGCAAAGCTCTGCAATGCATGTATATTTCCTTGCCCATTTGATACCCCAGCATGTTGAACCCCCCTGTCCTTTCCACTGCCAGGTTTGCTGGACAATGATTTCCTAGGTGTCATCTCCTTTGGGCTGTTTGTGGGCTTTATTGGAAGATAAACGGAAGATGGGTTTCTGCAACGAAGGAGATAAGGCTGCAAATGTGGGTGCCTTAAGAGTTCAGCAGCCTAAGATATTCGAATGCTCTGGGATCAGTATGGATAGTAGTGTTTAAAACTAGAAAGCTAAATAAGGGGTCACTTGAACTCACAGTTGGTCTGTGCTCTGGGTTCTTCCTTAGCATACTCTTGATAATCTGTTTCCTGAAACATGTAGTCATTTCATTTTTTACTAACATAAGATTTTTTGAAAAGAAATGAAATAACATTAATTACTGATGTTAAGCAAACACGTCCTAGATTGATTATATGGATAAAATTGGTCATCAAGAAACAACTGATATTTGGAATCAGTTGGAAGAAGATGCTTACAGTGTGGAGGAATATAGAATTGGGAGAGGAGAAATGGAGGATCTGTTGATTTTGCTAATAAGTCCAGCCATATCCTGTTGAGTTGTCAATGATTTAGTTCGCTAAAGAATCTAATAGCAATGCAAATTACAGACAACTTGCTGATAGTTAAATGATACTGAGGCATTGTACGTATTGCTTGTATTAAAAAACTCACAGGAGCTCTAAATGCTGGTTGATGTGCAGCAATCTCAAACATACAGCAGCCTGGAATAATAAATTTATGTCAGTCCTAGTTAAAGGTATGAACAGATTTAGGTATCTTGAAATCATGCTTTGAATGTCTTACCAAGTGACCATATATCAGACTTATAGCCATAAGGTATATCTGCCAGGAGCTCAGGACACATATAGTTGGGTGTGCCAACAACCTATTGAGAATATGCAGAGCATAGAAAAGAATTGGAGTGAAACCCCAAAAACTAGTTTTGAAAAATTCTATAACCAAAGGTACTAAGCCATTACTCTAATCAGAAATAAATTAGAAGTGCTTGCAACTGAAAGCTTGCTGCACTGAAGGAGATCTAAGACAGCCTAAGTTTCAGGAGTCAACGGTCTTTTAAGGAAAATATTCTAAGAAAATTTCATAAAATGGGAAAAGATCAACACAAGTCCATACCGAGGAAGCAAGGTCTTCGGTGTTAAGTAATTTTGCAAGTCCAAAGTCACCTGTACAGTCCATACAACACATACATATCTTAGAAGACATCAAAAAGGAGGCCAAACCTGACAAAGAACAGGAGTAATTTTACAGTAATCCTTTTGCCTACATACCAAGCCTGATGTCATTGTCCTTCGTAAGGAATATGTTGGAACACTGAGATTAAATAAAAGTTAGTATAGCATTATCATTTATGAGCTTTTCTTCACTATAGGGATGAATATAGAAGAAGTACCTTCAGATCCCTATGAAGAACACGATTAGAGTGCAAGTAGTCCACAGCCAACAACAATTGAGTCATCCATTTGCAGATTTTCTAGGGAGCCAAAAAAAAAAAACAAATAAGAGGGTTAATACCATCTCTATCAGGTGCATATAAGTAGTTCAACTGCAGTAGTATTGCATTACCTCCTCAGGAAAGTGCATACCTCTGGCCTTCTTAATAAGCTCAGCCCTGATTCAACAAAAATTTTAAGTGCCCCAATTAGTCATTTATAAGCATCAGATGCATTTGCAAAATTTATTTTCTTGCTGCAATACCAATCTGTTATTTAATTACATTGTAATCCGAATAAAGCTGATGACCAATAATACATACACTACAGCTGACCATAAAATCCTACTCATTTAACTTTAGTGATGAGATATTTATTCTTTTCATCATTGACTGCTTCTGTTGAAAGATCGAAAATTTGAAGCATATGCAGCTGTTTAATTACTTCTTAACCAAACTGGCAAGATAAATAATGTTACTTACATCTACAAATGACTAGAAAATCCTATTCTTCTCAAAAATTAAGTTTTTTTCGCACACATAGAAAGACCAAAATGTATAAAAATGCAGTCATGAGCATAAAAATTCCCATAATGTGTTCAAGATGATTGAAGCTCTTAAATATTCCATCAAAATCTGATCCAGAAAAACCCAACAATTCTTTATGGTGGTAACTTACATGTCCCCTCCTTCACAGTAGCCAGTTACGATGCATATGCTGTTTCCCTAAGAAGCATGAAGACAAATTAACAAGTTAATGAAGAGTCAGTCATGGTCTCAACAATACAAATAATAATATTGTGCAGCAACTCTGTCATATCCAATGTAAATCTAAAATAGTGATATAACCCTTTCACCTTGTCAACCCAAGCATCTTTGTACTCAACAATATATGGATTATTCAATTTTGCAATCAATTCCATCTGCAATGCAAGAAAGCACATATTGAGACACACAATCTCAAACGTGAACTGCCTAGAAATGAATTAAGGGCATTTTTGGTTTGAGATATGAAAATTTTATGAGACATCAAAAAATAAGCTATCTAGACATCATTGGTATCTTATTTTGGCATCAATTTTACTAGTAATTTCAAGAATCTTTTTTAATTTTGTATAAATTTAGGCATTTTTGTCACTAACTATAACAAACCTTTTTCTCAATAAAGTAGGAAATCTTCAGACCCAAAATGTTCAAATGAGAAGGCTATTCACAACTTTTGAAGATATATATTTGATTGCAATACATGAGATTACTGAATATTTGAGATTAACATTTGAACCAAATAAAGTAAGAGAAGATACCCTCAACTAGATCAATGATGGTCTCCCTTTCTGCCCCAAACTAAACACACTAACTGATTTTCTCAATGGACAAATAAGGTTATGGGGGAAAATGGCACAACTGGATGGTCATAGCAGCATGAACATATTTTCCGACTGTTTCCAACTGTCCAGTTGTTTGTGATTCCACTGCTTGTCTTCAGTTTCCAGGTGTGTTTTGTGTATGCGTGCATAGTTTGTTATAATATATATATATATATATATATATATATTATTTANTTATATATATATATATATATATATATATATATAGTTTTTCTAAATAAAACTAGGACTCGCCCAAAAAGAAAATATAAAGATCACAGCCTTCAGAGAGGCACTGAAGGATAGAAAATGGCAACAGGGGAACTCAGGTTATAGAGCATCCCATTGGGCAGATAAAGGTACGCAACCTAGATCATCACATGAATAAAAAGATTGATTGTTGAACAAAACATAGCCACCCATAACCAAAACTTTTCTTAAATCAAGATTTTTAAAATCAGAAATTTGTTCAACCATATAAAATCAGAAAACTAAGAAAGATACTGAAAATGAAATTTAACTAATTCACCTAATTTTATGACCAAGAGGATAGATGAGACAGTTAGAGGCCAAGAAAAACCTATGTGGATAATCAACATGAAAATATTTAAATCCTAATTCACTAAGGAATCATTTATGCAACTTTCACCACAACTTAATCCTTAATTAAATAGAAAATATTTCAAGAAAGTGACCTCTTGGTGCGCTGTACGCTTAAACTTCTCAGTTTGCTTGGCCAGGCGAATCTTCTTCAACACATACCTAACAGAGTAAGAAAAATAAAAGATATCATACTATCTGATAGCTAAAGTCAAAAATTGCTAAAAGACGAGGAACCATGCCGACAGCTACACTTGTGAAATAAAGGCCACATATTCAGAATATAGTCTTTGCTGCATAACCAATCACCGAAATCTTGATTTTTGCATTCCAGAAATCCATTATTGGGATAACAAAACAAACAACAATCCTAAACATTAACAATCACATGGAAATTTATTTCTTGGAACTATCATTTCTCTTGGGAAAAAATGAAACTTATACCATTTCCAAATTCTTTTCTATTGTATGTTCCTCTAAAAGATCCAGGTAATTGAGAAACATACAAGTTGACAAGAAGAAACAAAATATGGAGAAAATTCTTACTTCTTTTTCTCAAGTTTATGCAGAACAAGAAAAGCAGCTCCAAAAGCTCCTCTTCCAATCTGTTCTATAACTTCATAGTCTTCCATCTTGGACTTGACATCACCATTATCACTCTCCATGGAGACCTTCAAAAGACCAAAAACGAAAGATCCAATCTTTAATTGATCAACAAAAGTAACAACTCATTTTTGAAATCCCAGCTAAAACAAGTTTAAAAGCGAGAAAAAAGACAAATTCCAAAATTTGATGCAAAGGCAAAGAAGGAAGAGAAAGAAGATTTGCATAAAAGGCAAACAAAAACCCAGAAAGAGATAGGCGAGAAGTTAAATACAGAGTAAAATAGTTGAAAAAGATCAAACCTTTGAGACAATTGAAGCTCTCCAAGAAAATGTTATGATCTTATAGGTAAAAGAGAAACACACAAAGTTGAGTAAAGCTAAATTTGACAAATGATGATATCACAGTGGAATATAAGTGAGAGAGAGAGAGAAAGAGATAGAAGTGGATGGACAAACTCAAGTAAAAGCAACATCCAACACTTAATAAGATAATTAAAAAAATTAAAAAGTTGATGACTTACTTACCAAATTAATGAGGTGGGGAAGAAAAGAGGAGGAAGGACAAAGTCAAGTAATTAGCTAACACAGAAGTCCAAATAATACTAGTAATAACTTAATTAGAAAGTTGATTAACTTGATTATAAATTAATAATAATAATAATAATTCTACCAAAAGGACATGACAAGGAAAGAGAGAGAGAATGAAAGATAACAGGGTAAGATGTGGGAAGACCAAAGTAAAAGGCAAAGGCTTTGCTTGCATTTGCAGATTCATGAGAGATCACTTACATAACACACACAAAAATAAAACCAGGGAATGTTTTGTTTCCCAGCGTTCTAGTTGAGATGTCACCATCTTTAAAAAAAAATGACAAAAAACAAAATTAAAATCCTATTTAGAGTTTTTGAATGTTCCAGAATGTTTCAATCAAGGGGGTGTTTTTGGTCTTTTTGGGTTTTTTTGGTTTTTGTATGCGTGTGATGAGTGATGAGCACCACTGGATTTTAGGTTTATTTATTGGTTGGCTTTAGGTACATCGATGGATTAGCTTAAACTTTTTTAAAAAGACTTAAAAAGAATTTCATAATGTGCACCTTTAACATATGAAAATATTAATCATTAATTTGGGTATAATCATTTTGGTGGTAATGTAAAAATGTTGGGGAGGAAATGGAATCATCAATCCCGTAAAGCTTCTCCTTGTCTGGAGCTAATACAGCAGCTATCTTGTTGCTTAATCTAAGAGACAGCACAACCCAGTTAAACAAATACAAATGCCTCATCTTAACTTAGCTTTTGTGTCAAAACAATGAGGTATCATGTCACTATTGATTAGGGCTATAGCTCATTTTGCCAATTTTTTTCAATAGGTAGCAATCATTATTATGCTGATTCGCAATGTTAACAAAAGTTGGGTGTAAACATTGTACTGTTCTCGGATCCCAATTGAACACCAAAGGCAAAATTCAGCTGCATGGAGAGACTCCAAAGGGGTCGCCTAATCCACACCAGAAAACCTAGAAAGCTTTTGGAAGAGGGGACAATGGCCCATTTCTCTACTATACTTTGAATTTCAATGAAACAATTTTTTCCATTCTAAGCTAGCCACTTTCCCCGGCACCGAGTTTTTCTTGCTATGAATCAAACATTTTCACAAGCCATTCCTTGCCACAACTGGAGGTGGAGAGTGGAGACCATTCCTTGCTCCTCGCTATAAACAAGTTGGAGCACATTCGAAGCCCTTTTCCACACGTTTTGAACTCGGGGGCAACAGCCAGATCCTTCAGTATTTGGCCATTAAACGTTTCAAATTCATGGTGCCCATGTTTGGCCGTTGAAGAATCTTCCAGTTGCTCTTGCTACCACTCTTGAAGTAGATCAGAAACCATCCAAGTTTAAGTCAATGATATAAAAAATATCATCTCCTCTTGATGAGTTCAAGCTGCTTCCATCCTGCTAAGAAAGACATCTCCTAACCACCGGTTCTCTACAAATCCAACTTTTAAATAGCTACTAATTAATCATCATTACCCAACCAGTCATTGCTGTTATAGCACATGATGATGGTGGTGGGGAATAGGCTTTATCATAACTCACCAACTGGATACCAGGTAGGTTTCGTAACAACCGGGTTGTGTTTTATAATCAAAGTAGGCATATAATATAACTGCATCCAAAACCTTTCATCAACAAGCAGATAACTCAAGACAAATGAAAATGATGCTGTCATCATTTTTAACTAGAACAACGGCAACTTTCATGTTTCTTTCGATAGGCGATTTGTTCGCTTTTAGATAATTAAGACAAGTTGAATTTTGTAGAATTCTCACCAAATCCAAATTTTTACAGAAACAATCCTAGAATAAAATCTAGGTAAGATGCAATGTCACTTCCGCTTTGATTTGCTGGAGGCCTTACGGCTTTCAACTTTCCTCTGTGCAGCTTCAAATTCTTCTTCAGTAGGTTCAGAATCTGCATTACCCCCATATTTGGAGATCAGTGATGAAAACATGGAATCAAACCGGTCTTTCCTTTCACTTCGGCGCTCAGATATAATTGCAAATAGATCTGCCTCTGGCTGTTTATTCGATCTGTTAAATGACCAAAAAAAGGCAAATATTTTTACATCACAAGTGACTAAGATAAAATATCTTAACAATCTATAGAAAAGACCCCAGGACAAAACTCACTTCCTCTTCCTCCTCAAGGGACTGGTGGGTGGCTTGATTTGAGAAATTTTCTTTGCCCATTTCTGGTAGGCTTTGGTTTCTTTGAATTCTCCTACACAAAAAGAAAAAAAAGAAGAGTTATTATCAAGGAAAAATCATACATCAAAATTATCACTGTAAGATTTAAAAGACCTCAAGATTGTCCCCATCCTAATTTTGGTAATTTAGGACACTACAGAGGAATAATCAATCTTACTCATCCATTCTTAAACTGCAAAAAATAGCTATGAAATGGAATCGAGTTGATGTAAGAATCTAACAGGCCTCAAAATTATCCCCATTTTGGTAATTTAGGACACTACAGAGGAAAACTCAATCTAGTTCCTAATTTTGATCATTTACGACACTAGAGTGGAATAATCAATCTAGCTCATCCATTCTTAAACTGCAAAACATCTATTAACTGCAATCCATGCATTGATTATCATTTCTTGAAATAAAAACTTGCTTAGCAGCACCATTATAAGCACAGCAAGGAATCAACGGTAAAGATCTCACAATAGAGGATCCATTTTTAAATTGAAAACCAGGTAAGAAACAGATGCAAGACTTTCATTTTACTTCTAGAACAGAAAACTTCTAAGCCAGCTTGTCTAACCAAAAGCTGGAAGAAAGCCTCACCAGCAGCTATTGCCTCATCAAGCATATCCTTGAAACGGTGTGAATCAAGCTTAGGATCTGAACAAAGCATCGAACAGAAGAGCCTGTCAAGGGGAAAGNGGGGGGGGAGGGATCAGAATTAATCTGGCACGCCTAAAGAAGGAAAGAAAAGCAAATCGCGTCCCTCACTTATTCATATTGCCCTTGCACTTCTTATAAAGGTCAATCAAATCTTTCTTCTCTGAATCAGATCCCCTATAGTTTGCTTCAAACTCTTCAATATCAGCCTCAGTGACCTTAAATTGATTCAAACCATTAAGAACTAACAGAATGGAAAGCCAAAGCATATAATGACATGGAGGGAAAAGGAGTCAACAAATGTTTAACCTTTTTGTACATAGCCCTGAAAAAATCTTTCAGATCCTGAACAACATCCCCTGCAAGGTCCTGATCAATAAAATAAACAGAGACAAGTTAGGTAATGAGCTGTTAGTAAGGTAATAAATTTGATAAATGCACCAATTAAAATGAACTGCATGAGTAACAATAAAAAGCCTAAGAGACATATTTTCACATCAATGGTGAGAAGAAACAGAAAAGTTAATATCCTAGGAGCTTTGAGTAGCCCTGATCTATATTTACTTAAAAGAGAAAAACTTGAGAGGTAAACGTTTTTGTAGCACTCACAGCATCATCAATGCAACCAGTTTGGTCATAGAGTGCCCGTTTCTCCGCATCACCAAGAATGGATATAACCTTTTGCAATTGCTGAAATTTCTCTTTAGCTTCCTGTAGAAATAATATAATGTATTACAAGTAGATCAAAAGGAACCAAATTTACCCTCATCTTCTTCCACAAAAAATACCACAAACAAACAGCAAACAAAACCTAACGTCAAGACACAACTTAACTTCAGCTTTTACCTCATCACCAGGATTTTTATCAGGATGTAGTCTCAAGGCCAATTTATAGTATGCCTTCTTAATCTCTTGCTGAGAGGCTGTCTTTTCAACACCAAGAACCTACAAATAATTGGTTGTTATTAGGCATGCGCTGCTCAAATTTCCAATGCAAATGTCAATATATAAACCACCAAAGAACCTAATAATTATGTTGGAATGAAAAAATGATAATATTTGGAGCAGTTGTCACATTAAACCTTAAAACAAATGTCAAATTTCACTTTAAATTCCTTAATTTTCTTTGACCATTTCATTGCATTTCTTTTCTAACATAAAATGTTAAACAAATCGTACAAAAAATTACAATTTTAAACCCATGACCCTAATTTCCAATCTAAACCCAACGCAACATCAATTTATTAACAAATTTTCTAGAAATTAAAAAAAAAAAAGAACTCTTCATAGGTAAAAAAACAACCCATAAACCCTAAATTCCAAATCTAAAATCAAATTTCAAATAAAAAAAAAGAATTAGAAATACCTCATATAAGCTCTTATCATTTGAAGAAGAGTGATTTTCCTCTTCTTCTTGCACCACTTCGTCCTCTTCTTCATCGCGTGAAACCCTAGATTTCTTTTTCTTTCCCATTTTAGCCCAAATTAATTAACAAATTTTCCGAGTTTTTTTTCCAATACAAGAAAATATAGGGGTTTTTTTTTTTTGTTGGTTTCTAAGGCAGGCAGAAGGAAATTTTGAGTGGAAGATGTCGTTTCTTCCTTTATAGTGGAGGTTTGGGGCTTTGATTCCTTCCCGCCATTTCGGTCTTTGCATTGCCCGTTTTCCCGCCGGTCGAGGATCTGCTGTGGACTGACCTACGCTAAAACTTCATCATATTGTGTTGAGAACATTGTATCGGCGCCGTTTATACGCATGAATTTTATCTAATTTAGTTGTATTCAAAAATTAAATAATTTAATTTTTTAATTTTAAAAGCTATTTTTATTTAATTTTTTTTAATGACATCTAATTTTGTTATTAAAAATGATGATGTCAACATTGACGATATTGATGTAACACTTTTAATGATATAACACTAACATGATGATTTGATGATATGGTAATATCATGTGGTATTGATATGTTGACGTGACAATGTCATGTGATAATACTAACATGGCAAGTTGAGAAAAAATTTTAAAAAAATTTTATGTCATGTTATGAGGATTAAATTGAACAAAAATATATAATATATGAAATAAATTAAAAAAAATTAAAGTTTTTAGAGACTAAATTAAAAAATATATATTTAAAAAATATAAATTTTTAAGTAGATGATACATATAATTATTTATAAGTTAAATGTTTAAGTGTTAAAATATATATATAAATATTTTTTGCTTGATTATTTGATTTTAGAATATGTAATTTATCATCTTTGTTAAAATTACATTTGAATTCCCCTATGATAAAAAAAATTCTAATATTTTAAAAAATATTCATACTTAAAAGGGATGAATAAATTGCATTATGTTGAAATAAAATAATATAAAAAGATTAAATAAATTCTTTTGCTCTTCTATTTATAACAGTATAAAAATTTAAAATTTAAAATTTATATTCTAATTTAACTTAGCTTTTAACTTAAGTTGAATTTAAATTGTTACAATAAGTTGATTTAGTTACAACTTCCACAATTTACAAATACCTATTCTTTTAAAATTATTCAATCTTTACATAATTTACCTTTTATTTAAATTTACTCTAAGTTTCTTATAAAATGATTTTATTTATGTTCAAAAACTACAATCAAATTCTATTAAATTTAAATTATTAATTTGGATCTACAGAAAATTCTTAAATACAAAATAAAATTGTATAAATATTTACAATTATATTTAACTCTATCAACCATATATATAGTTTTTAATTTAAGAAATTTCAACTTAAAAAATGTAATTTGAAATATTAAACAAAATAAAAATATAAAAAATAAACAAAAAATTAAAAGGATGGGGTAGCTCAGATTTTATAGGTGTAATATGACGTCTGTTATGCCTAAATTGAACAAGTTAAAATGAGGAATTATTTTTATAGTTATCGCTAAAAAGGAAAAAAAACTAAAAAAACAAAAATTAAGAACAATGAGGTTAAGACACACACAAACGATGTTATTAAAGAATTTAAGAAAAAAATCCAAATTAGAATCGAGAAACGTAAATCTACCATCATTACATTAATTGTAGCAATTAATCAATGAATTAAACTTTTAATGAGAAAAACAAATGAAAACAAAGGAAGAAGAAGAAAACTAAAGGGTGACCAAGGAGAAAAGTAGCTATTATCTTTTATAATTGTGAAAATGAAACCCTAATTTTGAGTGTTTTAAGAGTTTTGTGTAAATAGGATGTTGTTTTTCTATAAGAATATATCCAAGATAAAATTTTAGAATTTTTTTTTATAAAAGGGGAATTCAAACTTAATTTTTGTAAAGAAGATAAATTAATGAACTTACTTTGAAATCAAATAATTAAGAAAATATTTATATATATTGTAACATCATAAATATTTTATACTTAAACATTTGACTTATTAATAAGTATATGTATCATTTACTCAAAGATTTATATTTTTTAAATATTTTCTTTTAATTTAGTCCCTTAACACCTCAATTTTGTTCAATTTAATCATTATATTTATACATTTTTGTTCAATTTGGTCTTCATAATGTGACATAGATTTCTTTTATTTTTTCGATCTACCTTGTCAACATTGCCACATGACACCGATATGTCAGCATGTCAGTGTTACGTTAACATTATTACATTATCATGTCAATACCACGTAGTATTGTCATATCATCATGCCAGTGGCACATGGCACTACTACGTCACCAAAAGCATTATATCAAAGTTGACATCATCACCTCTAACGAAAAAATTGCATGCCATTAAGGGGCTAGACTAAATTGGAGTAATTTCTGAAATCAACGAACTAAATTGCTTCAATTTTGAGTATAAAAACTAAATTGGACAAAATGAATGAGTACAAGAACTTTATGGGTATTTTAACCAATTTTTTTATAAAAAAGGAATTTAAACTTAATTTTTGCAAAGAAGATAAATAAAATGTACATATTCTAAAATCAAATAATCAAGTAAGAAAATATTTATATATACATATTTTTTAACACCGTAAATCTTTTACATTTAAACATTTAACTTATTAATAATTATATGTAACATCTACTCAAAAATTTATATTTTCAAATTTTATTTTAATTTAGTCCTTAAATATCTCAATTGTGTTCAATTTAGTTCTTATACTATACATTTTTGTTTAATTTACTTATTCTGAAGTGGCACAAATTTTTTTAAATTTTTTTCTCCTCTTACCACGTTAGCATTATCATGTGGCACTGACACATCAATATATCAGTGCCACGCCAGCACGTCAATGCCACATAGCACTACCATATCATTACGTTAGTGTCATGTGGCACTATCACGTTATCATGGTGGTGCCACTTCACAAAAAATGTCATGTTAATACTAACGTCATCACTTTTAATGATAAAATTAGATATTGTTAGGATGATGGACTAAATTAGAGCAATTTTCAAAATTAAGAGACTAAATTACTTCGATTTTAAGTATATAGATTAAATTGTATTAATTTTGAGTACATGGATTAAATTGAATAAAATACATGAGTACAAGGACTTGATAGGTATTTTGACCTTTTAGGTCAAACTCAGTTCAACTAAAAAGTATTATTTTTTATCAAAAATATTATTTTATTAATAAATAATTTTTATTTTTAAATATTAATATATCATATTTATAATAGGTATAATGTTCAAATAAATCTCTAAACTATTAAGAAAAATTCAAATAAGTCTTTATTCTTTTATTGCGTTTAATCAAGCTTCTATACTTTTATTTTGGATCAAATAAATCTTTATAACTAATACTTGACTAATTACCATAAATTACAATACCATTTGTTATTTTATATTCACATAACATATAGAGAGTAAAAAATGTCACATGGTAATATTATCATACCAAATTAATATGTTACATCATCATTAATTATAATATGTCAACATAACACACTATCATAAATTATGATATGTCAGCATACCATATCAACGTAACTTGATATAAAATGATAAATGACATTTTAACTAAATTAGTCATTAGTCATAAGAGTTTGTTTGATTCAAAATAAAAATATAAAAATTTATTTAACTTAAAATAAAAATATAAGAGTATGATTGAATTCAATAAAAATATAAAAATTTATTTAAAATTTTTAATAATTTAAAAATGTTTAAATATTATGCTGTTATAATATTTTAATAATAAATTATATGACTTAACTGATCAGGAAAGCACAAGTTTGAATTTTGAAAATATGGCCCGATCAACCCAAGTAGAAAGCAATTTGGGCTCTGGCAGACCCAACTCGCCGGATTAATCTCAAAACTCCCAAGAGGTCCCCTTGCTTCCTAAACCAATAAATAATAGCCACGTAATATACAATCAAGGGCATAACAGTAAATATAACCTTTTCCAATGGCAATGAGTCAAGCGTCACCGACTCAGTGGAAAGCGTTCGTTGGCAGCGAAAAAGTAGTGTGGTCTTTTAAATAAGAGGAAAAAGGTAAGAGGCAAAGTTTTAAAATCCGAAAAAAAAATAAATCATACCCCATAATTTCTCTCTCTTTCTCTTCTCCATTTCTACCATTATCAGACATAAATCTCTTCGATTAAGGTAAGGGTTTCCTTTTTTTCTTTGTTGCCCTTTTTGTCTCTTTTGATGATAAAATTTTGCTATTTTTTTTTTTAGTTTGGTTGATATAGAACTGAGGAGAGGGATTAGGTTTTATTAATTTTATGTTAAAATTGAGTTTTGTGGGTGTATTTAATTTGCAGGAGACAGGAACCGCCTGGTTCGATTTTGTCAGACAAGATCGGCCAAATTAGAATTTCAGGTAAGAGGCTTTCTTGATTAAGGTTTCTTTGTTTTTTTTTTTTTTGAAGTTGAATTCTTCGATTAGTTTTTTTTAGTGATAATTTAGGGTTTTTTGGTCTGATTGTAATTGATTTTTGCTGGGAAAGTTTTGGGGTCAATTGGGTGTTTAGGGTTTTTGGTGAATATTTTGAGCCCTTTTTTTTTTCTTTTTTAATTTTTAAAGGAAAACGGGAAAATTGTACGCTGTGCGTCTTGGCATGTTAAGAATTTTAAGTGTCAATTAAGATCATTTCATATCTTTTACTTATGAGCTTTATGCTGCCATAAATTATATGCTTAATTGTGAGACAAACGTTAAGCGTTTAAATGATGAGTCTTGTGATAATTTTTTATATGGAAGATAAAGAGGGAGAGCCCCTAGCTTAATTCTGCATGAAACGAACTAATTTTCTCTTTTGTGATTTGGCAAATTATTGCCTTTTTTACCGTGGAAAATATGTTTCTGATTCTGTGATTGGGTGGGACTGAGAGCCAATCCGCACCCAATACACTGGTTGTTCAGCATAATATAGATATAATGGATATGGTTGTGAGGTTGTGGGTTATTTATTTTGGAACTTGTGGTCAATAGGAAGCCTGTGTTCCCTGAAGCAGCAGCATGCTATCCTGATATAACTGTTATAAGAATGCTGCATATTAGACATATGTATGTGTTATTGGTATTGGCAGCTTCATGATGTGCTCTGTTCCTCCCACTCCCTTAGCTTTTTGCAATATTAATGTTCAGACATCTTTATTTGCTGCTCATACCTGTTCATTTCATCACTCTTGCCCTTGATTGGTAGTAGTGTCAGCTGACTCTTATATTGGAATTGTTGTCAGCTGATTCAGTATTGTCTCTTTAAGGGCTCCATTGTAAATAAATTGGTCATCTGCACCACCAAAGGTCCCCACAATTAGCAATGATATTAATGTCATGGTGCGTGATATAATGTTGATTCATGAATGGTGATGGTGATAATTGGTCTTAGGTGCTAGTTCTTATTGAGCAATATGATAATTTACATGCTTAGTGAGTGCACATGTCCTCTAGGTGCATAAATTGGCATGCTTGTTTCCATCTCACATTTATTGATATCCATCTTATAAGTTGAATCACTTGTGGTCCTTCTGCACTGTTATCTTTTTCCTCCTTTATATTTGGGTTATTGATAGGAAGGTGGTTTCCCATGCAGGAGATTAGAGAAGATGGAGTCTCATGACGAGACAGGGTGCCAAGCTCCAGAAGGCCCCATCTTGTGTGTCAACAACTGTGGCTTTTTTGGAAGTGCAGCGACTATGAATATGTGCTCCAAGTGTCATAAGGCAATGATCCTGAAGCAGGAACAGGTGCAACTTGCAGCATCATCCATTGGAAGCATTGTGAATGGCAGCTCTAGTGGGAATGGGAAGGAACCAACTCTAGCTGCTGCTTTGGATGTACAATCTGGAATTTTTGAGTCGAAGAATGTCTCAGCAGAACCATCTATTGATCCATCCAGAATGACTTTTGGAGGGATGAAGATTAAAGAGGGTCCCAATAGGTGTACCACATGCCGTAAGCGTGTTGGTTTGACAGGATTCAATTGCAGGTGTGGAAACCTCTTCTGTGCAGCCCATCGTTACTCCGATAAACATGACTGTCCTTTTGATTACCGGACTGCTGCTCGTGATGCTATTGCTAAAGCCAACCCTGTAGTCAGGGCTGAGAAGCTTGATAAAATCTGAGAGTCCAGGATGAAAGTGAAGATTGTGTAATGAAATATGGTGCTTCTCCCTCTACCCCTGTCCTCAGGTCATCATAGTGAAGGTGTATGTAAGTTGGCTCTGCTCGTCTGCTTAGGGTGTCCCCTTGATTGATCTAATGGTCAAGTCCATGATAGGGAGGACATCATTGCAGTGTAAGGAACTCTATATTCCTTGTCGATTGGTTGGCATTACGTTCGCCCCTGTTTGTAAGTCTTTATTTGTGCTGGTTTGATGGACATCAATATGATCACCTTGTAATGCTTCTTTGTGCTTGGTATGCATGTCTTGCTAGTAGCACGGATAAATGGAGTATTTGTGCTACTTAAGATGCCTATAATTTTTTCTCCTTTTTTAATTTCAATAACAAAAAGTTTTTCCGCTTTGCTGAAAGTGCTAGTTCTAGTTTTTGATTGATTTTAAAAGACTTTTGTTTTTTTTTTTCAAGTTAAAACTGTTAAAAGTATACTTTTAGATAAAAATTTGAATATCAGAAAAATTTAAAAATTACCAAATAAATTGCAGTCAGTCCAGGTATGCTTGTTGTAACTTTTTAATTTTTCTTCAATTCATTTTTTCTATCTATTTGCCATTTTTGGGATATTTCAAAATTGTGCCATCTTCTCTATCTTTGAATGTGTAAAATAGTCTTATTTCTCTTCTTTATTCTAAATTGATTTTCCATGCTTTTAAGTTCTTATGTATATAAAAAAGCACAGTTAACACCAATAATTATAAAATGATTTTTTTAACTAAGACTTACTGTTTTAAGTTTAAAAAAGACTTTAAAACTTTATAAATAAAATATCTGAAATCTAATTTTGGTCTTAATTTATGTGAAAATAATATTGAGGTAGGAGGGGAATGAACATCCAGGAACGTGTCAAACTCATACGACTCAAGTTTGGGGCCAAATCAAATTAGTTTCAATCTCTTAAGAGTGAAAGAGTGGGTGGATGGATGAAAAACTTGAACAGAAAATGATTTCCTCTATTGTCTGGTATGAGGGAAAATTGGGTGGATGAAAGAATGAGAAGAAATTGATTTTCACTATTGTTTTGTAGGAGAGAAAAGTAAGGAAAGAAAATAGGAGAAACTATCATTTTTCATACTTATTCACAAAATAAACTGTGACAAATTGAAAATATTAGGGGAGAGAAAGTAGGAGTGGTATTAATTAAGTGTTACGCATAGATTTTATCTTTTTATTTGAACTTACAAAAGATATAATAGTGTAACAATATAATTATTTTTTTCTTTCATTTTTCAACTCTACCAAAGATTAAAAGAAAAATTATTTTTTGCAATCTTTAATAAAAAGTTGACTATAATGTATTTTTACTTTTCTCCTCTCCTAATTTTTCATGTTTTCATATTTTTTTTAACCTTACCAAATAAAGCCTAAAATCTATCGCACTGGATGTTACTCACGTGATCCTTCTTAGATTCAGGATTTTTCCTTTTGAGGGAAAGGAGAAGAGAGTGTTTTTTTTACTCCCTTCATCTCATATAATTTTTCTCCTTCGTTGATTTGCTTGTTCTAAGGAATTTATTTTTGACAAAATAAAAAATATTTATAAATTTTAAAAATAATATTTATAAATTTTGAATTTTAAACTTTTTAAAAATATTGTTTGAAATTTTATATAATATTTAAAAAATAAAAAAGAAAGAAATAAAATAAGATGGATGAAATATAAAATTACATTTGTAAATAAAGAGATAAACTCTACTTATATATTTTGTGGTTTTAATTTTTCTCACATAACATCTTGTGATTTTTTTTTTCAATTAGCACTTTGTAGATAACTTTTGCTCCCACAAAGGGTTGGAATGTTAATTTTTTTGTTATATAAGTTGCATGCATGTCATGTTCTAAAAGTCTAATTTGAATTTTTAAAAAAAAATTAAAAAAAAAAGAAAAAAGCAAGCCATTTTAATTTCTCGCTGTTAATTATCACTTGGGATGCTTATAATTTCATGCAGTTTAGATCCAGATTCAATAAACAAATGGATATATATTAGGCCCTATATATTTAGGTATCTCATTGGATGCTCTTCCTACAATACTATCAGTCAGCACTATGGTTGATTTTTCTTTTTGCTCGTGAGTGCACCCCAAGAAAGAAAAAAGTAACAAGTTTTAAGCTGCCTGACACTGTGCGGCAAATCATTTTGTTTGGGGGCAAATATTTTGTGTAATGAGTAGCTATCATGCTTTGAGGTTCAAAATGCTTGCTCAATGTTTGTTGAAGATTATGCTTTCAGCCCTCATTTGGTATAAACCAAACTTTGGCTGTCCACTTTTATTTTTGACTTTTGGGTCATGAAGTTAGTAACTTGATGGGGTAATTTGAAAAACAGTCCCCCCTGGCCCTGGTGGAGATTGTGGAAGAAAGCAGGAAAAATGAAATGAAGCAATGCCTTCAAGTGGACATCGACCTGCTGCTCTGGATATATCCTGGATGTAGTAGGTCTCTTTCAGGGGAATGGGTGGTCGTTTACCCCCTCAATTATCAAACTCTATTGTTTTTTTCGTTTTGTACTACAATTATTCAACAATAATGAACACAATTGTGTATGTATAATGATTTTTGACTTACCACAATCATGTTCTCTCACATTTGAGAACCAAAATTCCTTTCTATTAAAATGGAAGTCCCTGGACACTTGTATACTTAAATATCATTATTTCTGTCATATGAGCATTTAGATCAATTATAAATTCATCTATTGTCTTCTCAAATAGTTAGGTTTTAATTCTTTAATAGTTGTGTTCTTGGTGTTTGTTTGCAGCTTGTTGTTTTCTTAGGATATGAAAGAATAATATAGTTTGACTAATTAACTATGAGGGAAGAAAGCCAAAAACAAAAAACAAAAGGAAAACCCTGTATGTAAAGAGCAAAAAGTTGAACATGGCATGATGGAAGGCAATTTAAATCAACAAAGAAATGACCCACCGTCTGCTGAAAGCAATGTTGGTATTGAATGTCTACACATTATTGTTCTCATAGCTTTCTTCACTGCAATAAGTAAAAATTGATAATAGCAACTTTCACTCACCACCATCCACCACATAATGGCTTTGGTTTGTTTCATCAAAGACAAAAAGGGCTCCCTTAAAATCTTTTGTTGGGACTTGGAGGACTCCTTATCTAGGGAATATTGCAACCAACCAAAGCACAAACAACCATAACTCTCCCTGTGTGTTTTTTCTTCCACAAAATACAAAGATTTTTTGCCCTTGGATGCTTCTGTCTCTTTCTTACCCTTGGTACTTTAAAAAAAAAGTCGACTCTTGAGGTACGAGATCATGCCTATAACTTTTCCTTTATTAATATCTATACATATGCTTCATAAATAATTAAATTAGGTATTGATTTATGGAATATTTAAGGTTGAACACATCTTTCAATTGTTTGACATTCTTAATCGAGAGCCTCAATCAAGCAGAGGAAACAGTTTGGAAATATTTGATTAAATTATGTGGTAAAACAAGTGCTTATTTTCTCAACCAAACGTCATGATTCGCAGGCATGTATGGTTAATTTGATGAGTTGACGAGTCAGTACCAAAAGAGCAGGTAGCAAGTATACAAATTTTCTTCTCCTTCTTTATCACTCTTGATTACATACTATTTACTTTATATTGAGGAATGATTATGAGTAAGGAATTTAGCATTGCAATTGATTGTGATTTATACAGATCTTCTTTTTCAATAATGGCATGGTAACCATGAAATTATGATATAACATGGCTTTTCATATGAGGGTAAAAAAACAAAAAAAATCAATGTGTGTTGTTATTCCCTACTAATACATAGTATTCCCTTCATCCTTGACAACTAATTCACCCTTTTTCCCCCTTTGTTTGGCTAACCCTTTTTCTTTTCCATCCAACCCATACAAACATGATAGAAATTGTTGCATATTGGCACTATAACATCAGCAAATACACAAGGTTAACAATCCCAAATCCTTTTTTTTTTTTCTGAATTTAAAAGGGGATCTTAGAATCTTTTAAGTTTGAAGTTAAAATTTCAAATCTAATACCAAGAACCATATTAAAACCAACATATTTGTGAAATTTGGTTGTACTTTGTATCTAAATATTTAATTTTTTAAATAAAAAACAATACTAATAGTAATATTCGTTGAAAATGTTGAATGTGAGGTTTGACTGCACGCCATCCCTGGCCTGCTGGCAGGGCCAGGCGACTAGATTTCCTGTGTTTTGAGGTTAGCTGGTAAGGAAGTTTCTTGGGATGCTTTTAGGGCTGACCTCAGAGAGCAGAAGGGCCAAAATGATGACTGTGCACTTTTGCTTTCAAAGAGTCAAAACTTTTTATCGAAAGTCAACTTGCAACGAAAAAGAGAAAATTGAAACCCATTTCTATTGACATTTTCACCGTTTTGGTACCAAGTCGATTGGTGGCAAATGGACTACAACCACAGCCCATCGGTTTACGCCTTTTTTGGTGTCCAACACCCACTTGATGTTTCAAAATCTTGAGAGTTTGAGCATGATTATGCCAAAGGGGGGAATAAAAGTGTACAAGTAAAAACATCTGACGTTGAGAAATCAAATCATTACCCATGTGTTGAAGTAATTAACCACCTCTAAATTCATTGCCTTTTACTTTTAAGTCAAATATATATAAAAAGATTCGAACTTGTTTATATATTAATTATTAAGTTTAATGTTCCAATGTAGTTAAAAAATATTTTAGTCTTAATTGAAATGATAAAAGTTTAAGTACATAGGAATTCTATGTTTGAGTAAATGTACCCTTTCTATGCAAAAAAAAAAAAAAAGAAAAAAAGAAAAGAAGAGGAGATTATTTGTTTAAGCACTTATAAATACACATTATTAACATGTTCATTGCCTTTCATGGGAGTCATGGAATCTATCAATCGTTTTGGAAAGGCACGAAATCTGTCAATTGATAGATAAGGCGATGATTATGTGATATTTACATAGATAACAGTACCCTGCCCCTTTTATTTACTTATTATTTATTCAGTAAAATGACCCAAACAATAAATGAAGCGAATTCCACGTCAAATTGGGATTTAAACAAGACAATATTTGTGTTGATATTCACCTAAATTTCATGATTAATTGAATTTACATCAAGAGTGAGCCAGAAAACGGATGAGGAATCATTTCAAAGATATGATATCCATGGTTAGAACTTAGAATGATAAAACTCTCATCGTATATTCCCTGAATTCTGATGAATTTGCCAACCCCACTTATTAGGAATATTTTCAGCGGCAAAACCGGGTGTCGCTTTCCTCAAGAATTATCCTAATATCACAACCTCATATTTTTTATTTGATTCTTCCCCTTCAAGAGCTTTAACTCCCTTAGCATGCAAAGTTGTCCATAGACGGCGACAACACAACAATATATTTCTTACGTTTTTTTCCCTCTTTTCAATGATTTTTATTAAGAACAAAAGAAAAAGTAATTGTAGGCATTCCAAGTGCTTACTTTATCCTTTGTATTTGTAGGGACTTTTGTCTGGTCGTCTCAGTCTTGGGTTGTCGTGACTCTATTCTAATGCTTACTCACGAGAACAACTATTCTACCATGAATTATATTTTCGTTTTTCGTTTCCAGGTTTGACATTGACTCCTTGTCGACTTTCCTGTTTTCAGCTCTGATTTTTTTGTTCTCTTTTTGACTTGCCCCGACTAAATTCTCATGAACGGGAAAAATTTTCCATGTCACTTGTACATGCATGAATGCAGGACAGGAGTTTAGTAATTGAATATTTTAACAATCACAAACTCACAATGCAGACGTTCACATACAAGTTACTTGTATCAGATAGAGCTTACATGGATAAGGAATCTGTGTACTGTTACAGTAATGGGAGCTGCAATCTTGTGATTCAATTCCCTCTAGTTATGGACTCTGATTGGTCAATCTTCTTCTCTTTTGCTCTCATATTTTTACTGCCATAGTATCTATATGCAAGCGTTTCATTTGGCTGTGTCTCTACTTACATGATAAAAACATTGACTCCGCCTATGCGTGGTCTAAAGTGCATGTATTGGGTTTATGTTCTCATTCAAAATTTTTTTTTATTTGATTAATTTCTTTGTTTCTTCTTTGGTTAATTACTTTTCAATTTTATCATATGTTTATGTTTGATTCAGTTCTATAATGTTTTTACTTTTCCATTTTTTACTGTTGTTATTTCATCTTGACGACACGTTCATATGTAGACAACGTATATTCTCTGCTTGCTCACATTTAGGCATGTATGAAACTGATATGTCAGTCTTCCATTTTTACTTGTCTGTTTAACCGTCAGACATTTACAGCGTTGGCCGTCGTTTGGCCATTGTCGCATCTTCCTTTGCAAATTGGTACGTAACTAGCATAACATCCTTTTCGAACTATATAAACCATAAACTACGAACTATACCTGGCTATCAAACTATAAATATATGCTAACTACAATTGGTTTGATAATTTTTTTAAAAAATATATTTTGAAACTGGTATTAACAAAAATGTTCCTGCTTTTCAAGATTTTTCTCTATTAAGTCAAGTTATATATAGATTACAAGCGAATAGATTTGGAAACAACATCATCTCCAAAAAAAATATTATATCAACTATGTCAAATTTTCAGTTGAAGAAATGCAAAAATGCATGAAACCTAACCTCAAAACCCACTGAAAATTAAGTGCAATCATCTTCCAGATGAAGACCCAAAAAGAGCATGAGACCCAATGTAAAAAGGATGATAGTTGAAAAAAAAATTGAGATCATGATATGTACTTGATTTTATAAATTAATAAATAAGATAAAGTTACATATGCATTAATATTTCATTAATACATTAATACATTAATACATTAATAAAGACCAGGGTGTTAATTCACGAAGTAGTTGACTAGGCTTATTATTTATGGGGAAATATTTTCAAGGCGTTAAAATGAGAATATAGGGTAGATGAGGGAGCAGATAAAGAGCGGGTGCATTTACTGTGGGTTTCCATTAGGGGTTCAGTGTGGTTGGTGAAGGGTCAAATCCTATTAGCTGTGGATTTCACTGGGAAAAGCAATCAACCCTGTCTGTCTTAGGGGGCCATTCATAAAGAAAGTAAGCCATGCAGTAAAGTAAAAAGGTTGTTTCCTTTTTGTTTGTAGTCAGATAAAGCGTCTCAACTTTTCTTTAGCTTCTTCGATCTAATTAATTTGCTTTGCCTTGGTAATTTTTCCAATATTGTTAGTTGACTTGTGATATTACTGCAGTAATTCGTGCTTTTCTTGTTTCACTTTCCTTAAGTTGTGAGTCTGTAAAGTAAACATCCTAGATGAATCAGCCAGTTTGCTCTTTGGATGGATTAATTAATTATGCTTGTCCATACATCGGAGCAGGGGCGGAGCCTCGTACACTTTTGGGGGCATCTTTTATAATATATAAACTTTTTAAAATTTTTGCTATACTCTCTTAATGACTTTTTTTTTTTTGAAAGGTAGGAGAATAAATTCATTAAGAAACTGGGAATTTGGCTTTTCCCTTTACAGTATCCATGGCCGGTAACCAGGCCGTAAGAATATTATTTTTCAGGTTTACCTTCTTTTTCTCTGTCTCTGATAAAACCTGCAAGGCTGTAACAATTTACACAACATCTCTAATCACCTCTCTCTCCTCACCAATGGGTCAACACTTTTGGGCACAATACTCAATGCAATACTTTTATGTTTCCTTAGAAATTCATATATACCTACGTTAAACAGTACTTTCAATTTTGCAGAAACTTTGCAAAAAATTGGAAAAAAGTTTCGTAAGGGAAGTCCATTTTCAGTTTCATCAAAAGAAAAAAAGGAAAAAAGAAAAGAAAAAAGAAAGTAGCCGTGGTATAAGAAAGTGTAACAAAGAATTCCCATGACTTTATGGTGCATTCTTTTCAACTTTGCATACATATCCACGAGCCTATCAACATCTAGCAGTCCATTTCTCTGAGTTATACTCTCTTTCACTTCACAGATTATATAGAAAACATTGAAAACAACCAAAGCTAGCTCTTTCAGTCCCCTCCAATGGCTACAGCCTGCATTTACCCTTTTCTTCTCTCTCTCAGCTTCACGTTCTTCATGTTTTGTTCAGCCTCAACTGAAGCTGATACCCTTCTTAGTTTTAAGGCTTTCATTGATGACCCAAAGAACTCTCTTTCCAGTTGGTCAAACACTTCTGGTGTTCATCACTGTAACTGGACTGGTATTATTTGCATTCCTACTCCTTCACTCTATGTATCTTCCATTAACCTTCAAAGCTTGAATCTTTCTGGTGAAATATCATCTTCCATATGCGACCTACCATATTTGTCTCAGCTCAACCTTGCTGATAACCTTTTTGATCAGCCTATCCCACTACACCTATCTGAGTGTAGTTCCTTGGAGACTTTGAATCTTAGTAACAACCTCATTTGGGGTACTATCCCAGATCAGATTTCTCAGTTTGATGCCTTGAAAGTTCTTGACCTGAGCAAAAATCACGTTGAAGGGAAGATTCCTGAGACTATTGGGTCATTGGTGCATCTTCAAGGGCTCAACTTGGGAAGCAACTTGCTTTCAGGTAGTGTTCCTTTTGTTTTCGGCAATTTTACTGAGCTTGTTGTACTTGATTTGTCTCAAAATGCTTACTTGGTGAGTGAGATTCCTACTGATATTGGGAAGCTCGAGAAGCTTGAGCTGCTCTTTTTGCAAAGGTCGGGTTTTCTTGGTGAAATCCCTGAATCTTTTGTGGGTTTACAAAATTTGACCAATTTGGACCTCTCTCAGAACAATCTGACTGGTAAGCTTCCCCAAACACTAGGCTCTTCTCTAAAGAAATTGGTGTCTTTTGACATCTCAGAGAACAAGCTCTTTGGGTTATTTCCAAGAAGTATTTGTGATGGGAAAGGCCTTAAATTCCTCAGTCTCCACACAAATTTATTCAGTGGTTCAATACCTAACTCCATTTCCGAGTGCTTGAATCTTGAGATCTTTCAAGTTCAAAATAATGGGTTCTCTGGTGGTTTCCCTAGTGGATTGTGGTCTTTACCAAAACTCATGCTCCTCAGAGCTGAAAACAATCGATTCTCTGGGGAATTGCCAGATTCAATATCAAAGGCTGCCCAGTTGGAGCAAGTTCAGATAGATAATAACAGCTTTACTGGTAAAATCCCTCAGGGCCTTGGCTTGGTAAATAGCTTATACAGATTTTCTGCTTCTCTAAATGACTTATCTGGTGAAATTCCTCCGAACTCTTGTGACTCACCTGTTATGAGTATAATAAATCTTTCCCATAATACCCTGTCTGGTCAGATTCCAGAGTTGAAGAAATGTAGGAAACTAGTTTCATTGTCTTTAGCGGATAACAGTCTCACTGGAGAAATCCCACCCTCCCTTGCTGAATTACCAGTGCTAACTTACCTTGATCTATCTGATAACCGTCTCAGTGGTTCTATTCCACAGGGGCTCCAAAACTTGAAGCTAGCTCTCTTCAATGTATCCTTCAACCAACTCTCTGGTAGGGTCCCATTATCTCTAATATCAGGTCTCCCAGCTTCATTTTTGGAAGGAAATCCTGGACTCTGCGGCCCTGGATTGCCAAATTCTTGCTCTGATGAACAGCCAAAACATCACACTTCTGGTCTGACAACCTTGACATGTGCTCTGATATCTATAGCATTTGCTATTGGAACTGTGATTGTTGCTGCTGGTGTTTTTGTGTTTCATCGATATTCCAAGAGAAAGTCTCAAATCGGTGTTTGGAGGTCGGTATTCTTCTACCCTCTTAGACTCACTGAGCATGATTTGATAATAGGAATGGACGAGAAAAGTGCTCTAGGAAGTGGTGGCCCTTTTGGCAGGGCATATAGCATAAGTCTACCGAGTGGTGAACTGGTTGCTGTAAAGAAACTGGTTAATTTTGGGAGCCAATCGTCCAAAGCTTTGAAGGCTGAAGTCAAGACATTGGCCAAGATCAGACATAAGAACATTGTGAAAGTTTTGGGGTTTTGCCATTCAGATGAATCCATCTTTCTTATTTATGAATTCTTAAAGAAGGGAAGTTTAGGGGATTTGATTTGCAGACCAGATTTTCAGTTGCAATGGATTCTTCGATTGAGGATTGCCATTGGGGTTGCACAAGGATTGGCATACCTTCATAAGGATTATGTTCCACATTTGCTTCACAGAAATCTGAAGTCAAAAAACATCCTTCTGGATACGGATTATGAACCAAAGCTTACAGATTTCTCTCTTGATAGGCTAGTTGGTGAAGTTCCATTTCAGTCAACTATGGCTTCAGAATTTATACATTCCTGCTATAATGCACCAGGTAACGGATCCCATAGAAACTCTATATTAGAGTAATGCAATGTTCCTTGATGCATTGTTACATAAATTTATTATCTGTTGAAATTTAGTCCAAAATCAATGCTTTCATGTATCTAGATGGAATATGATGGATGAATATTATCACATCATATTGCTAAACGGAATTTGATTCAAACTCTGTTTTGCCTCCGTCTTAACAAATAATCCCTTTTGCTGCATTTCTAGGATTGTAACTTTGCAAGTTCATTCTTGGGATAGAAAACATCTTTCAAAGTTGATTCTAATAAAATTCAAAATTTCATATAAACAAAGATATCTCTTTTGTTGTTCTCGGAGACTTCTGAACCCTGAAGTGCAGTCAAGGTCTTTATTTAAACACCATTTTTGCCAATTGGTGGTATTTCTTTCCTAGGCATTAATTCAACAGAGTAGGCTTCTATTAATATTTTTACATCATATGGTATATTTAATTAATCACTTCTCAGGCATCTCTAAACAACGGCCTTCTCTACATGATGTATTATTAATCAGACTACTTTGTTTTGGTTAATTGAGGCATATGAGAAACAATTATGTGGACCAAACAATATTTTTAATCAGTTACTTGTGATTACACTTTTTATGTTAGATAAATATAAACCTGATCTTCTAAAATTTTGAGCTAAAACTCTAACTGAGTCAGTTGTTTGATTGCAGAACATGGATACAGTAAGAAAGCAACTGAACAAATGGATGTTTATAGCTTTGGTGTTGTGCTGTTAGAGCTCATAACTGGCCGACAAGCTGAGGACATTGAATCCTTGGACTCCCTTGATATTGTGAAGTGGGTTCGTAGAAAAGTTAATATTACCAATGGGGCATTGCAAGTTCTTGACCCTAAGATATCAAATTCTTCCCAAAAAGAGATGCTAGGAGCTCTTGAAATCGCCATGCGTTGCACTGCTGTTATGCCTGAAAAAAGGCCATCAATGTTTGAAGTGGTGAGAACACTTCAGTCCCTTAACACAAGGAATTGCCTTCCAAATCTGGAGCTCTCCACTTCTGAGGATCAATCACTTCCCGTTTGAATGAATATCAAAGTAAAGATCAACTCGGTTTTGTTCATGTCTTGTATGTATTCATCTCTTTTTGACTTATTATGGGGAAAAATGTTTGAGCCTGGTGTTCTCAATTCTGGTTCTCTACCAGAATTTGTTTGGGAATTTTATTAATAGTAATACGAGGTTTTTACAAGGTATTACTAATCACAAGCGCACACAGCATTGCAAGTATTACAGTCTCATATACTTTTAAGTCGCTTCAAGATTTTGCCTCTAATCAGATAATACTGTTGTTCTTTAAGTTTGAAAATTCCTGTAAAATGTTTGTTAATAGGTATTAGACCACATGGCTGGAAAAAAATTTTAGCTGAGATTTGATTGCTATTAGAGAGGATGACAGGCTTGAGGGTTTGATGAACTTTCAAAAATAAAGTGAAGGAAAATGAAGGGAAAGTAAAGAGAATGTTTAAGGGCAGCAATGTGAAGAAAAAACAGAACTACTTCTTCTTTCATATCAGTTTGTTACTTAAAGCTTAAGTACAGGAAAAAAAAAAAAACCATAAAACATGAAATTAGAAACTGACAACTACCCACTAAGTAAATTCAATAGATAATTGATCTATAATTCTAAGTGGTAGACTAACATGTGCCAAGTAGGATAACCAACAATAACTGATTGCAACATAAAAGTAAGACTAAACTTAAACGAGTCTTATGCACCAGCATGTAGTATCTGCTGGTTGCTCAGATAAACACTAGCAATGGTTAAAGAGATGCATTCCAACTTCAACACATCTCTTTGGACTGTATCTCACACACACCAAGCACAGTCTTGAGATAAACAAATCTTTCCTTACTCAAACTCTTGGTTAGAATATCTGCTAGCTGTTCAGAAGAATTGCAGTGATATATAGCAATTTCTTTTTCTTTAATGGCATCTCGAATAGCATGATATTTCACCCTAATGTGTTTTGTTCTCCCATGATGCACTGGATTGTTGGCAATATCAATTGTAGATTGATTGTCAATCCAAAGAGTTGTTTCTTCTCTTTACTTGAATCCAATATCTTTAAGCATTTTTCTCAACCACAAGGCGTGATTAGTAGCAGCAACAATAGCTATATACTCGACCTTCGCGGTGGACTGTGCAACTACATCTTGTTTCTTGCAATTCCAAGTAAACACAGCGTTATCGAAAGAAAAACAAAAACCTGTGGTGCTTCAAGAATCTTCAAGACTTCCAACCCAATCATTGTCGCAATACCCCAATAGATTATTGTTGAATTTTTAGCTGAATTTGAGACCAAAATTCATTGTCCCTTCACATACTGTAACACCCCTTTGGTTGCAATAAAGTGAAATTCTGATGGCTCTTGCATATACCTTGAAAGAACACTAGCAGCATACATTATATTAGGTTGAGAAGCTGTCAGATACAATAAACATCTAACTAAACTTCTGTAAACTACACCATTAGCATCTCCACTACCATCATTCTTGCAAAACTTATTGTTTGAGGCTGATGGAGTATATATTGACTTACAAGCTTCCATGTTGAATTGTTACAACAACTCCCTTGCATACTTGGTTTGATGGATACATATATAATTTGGTTTTTGAACAAATTCCATGCCCAAAAAGAAAGTCATCTCACCAAGATTTGTCATTTCAAACTCCTGCTTCATCTTCATTTTAAAATTATCTACAACATAACTATCTGGACCTATGACCGGTAAGTCATCAACGTACAATGAGACCAACAAATTTACAAAGCCATTTGAGCTCAACACATACAAAGTTGGCTCATTTATGCTTCGATTTAATCCTTTACTCCTCAAGTAACTATCAATTCATTCATACCAGGCCCTTGGTGCCTACTTAAGACCACATAGTGCTTTAATAAGCCTGCAAACTTTGTTCTCACTTCCTTTATCTTCAAAACCTTCAGGTTGCTTGCAAACTTTGTTCTCACTTCCTTTCTCTTCAAAACCTTCAGGTTGCTCAATGTAGACATCTTTTGTTATGAAGCCATTCAAGAATGCAAATTTCACATTTAAGTGCCAGATCTTCCAACTTTCTTTAGCTATTAAAGCTGTTAGAAGTCGAATGGTATCGTGTCTAGCCATTGGTGCAAACGTCTCAGAGAAGTCTACCCCATATTCTTGAGCATACCCTTTAGCTACCAGGTGTGCCTTGTATTTGTTAACTGTTCCATCTGCATTAAGTTTAGTTTTAAAGACCCACTTAACCCCTATCACTTTTTGGTTTGCTGGTTTGTCTACAAGATGCCAAGTTTGGTTCTTGTTAATCATCTCAATCTCATCACACATAGCTTTAATCCAGTGTTGATCTTTAGTTGCCTCTATATAACTTGTTGGCTCCAAGATAATAACATTGCAACACTCATACACATCTTGCAGAGATCTTGTGCCTCGCACTAGATAATCATCAATATTTTCATCTTTAAGCTGATTCTCCAATTGAGCTGGACCATCATTAATAATACTCAAGTCTTTTGAGCTTTCAACTGAGTTTGTCCCCCAATTGCACCTACTGAATTCATCAAATGCAACATCTCTACTGACTTGAACCTTCTTGGTCTCAACATCATATAGTCGATATCCTTCGGAGATTTCGCTGAAGCCAAGATTAATAACAACCTGTGTCTTAGCATCCAACTTCGATATCTTTTCATCAGGAATTTGGGCATAGCTTACACAGCCGAACACTCTTATGTGAGAGATCGACAGCTTGTATCCAAACCAAGCTTCATGAGGAGTCTTTGAATTCAAGCTTTGAGTTGACAAAATATTTAGCAAATTCACAGCAACATTGATAGCTTCTACCTAGAAGCTTTTTGGTAATCATTTCTAAAAAAAAAGACATCGAGCCATCTTAATTATGGTTCGATTCTTTCTCTCACTAACCCCATTTTGTTGGAGACAATAGGGTATTGTTAACTAATGCTTTGTACCATTCTGAGCTAAGAAATTCTTAAACTCATTAGATAGAAACTTAGTACCATTGTCAATTCTCAACATCTTTATAGCTAGACTAGATTCTTTTTCCATAAGAGCTTTAAAATTCAGAAACTTAGCATAAACTTCTAACACCTAAAGCCAAAGCTTACAACCAAGTCAGCTTGACAATGCTCTTGGCTTACCAACCACACTAATCTTTATAAATAACCTTTGTCGTGATAGGCAATTTAATCTTTTTCTTTTTGTACAAAATTAGGGAAATCTTTAATACAGCAACCTAAAAAATTATTTGAAATAATTAAAAAGAAGATAGAAATTATTGACACTCTCTAACCTGGTTAGCTACCGTGATAAATACTATATATAATCATAAATAGTACATTTAATGTAACCTACCTTATGCAATAATCAAACTTTAATAAATTGTAAATATTGTTGTAAGATAAAGAATATTGCAATCAAACAATAACATAAAATCTTGTCCTTTAGGGTCTGGTCATTATCGAGATCTTTGTAAAAAGTATTTCAAGAGTAAAACTTTGAGTATACTAGATAGATGTGGAGGAGTACGATCTTAAAATCGTTTAGAGATGAGATTAATCTCAAACAAAGACTAAAGATATTATTGACGTAAGATAAAAAATACGATCAGACTACAATATGATATCATTTTAGGGTTCGATCTTTGTAAAGAGTACTTTGAGAATAAAATTCTGAATGTGCTAGATCGATATGAAATAACACACTCTTAACAATGTTTGAGCAGAAAACTAGATCCAGATAAAACATAAAGATATCTTTAATCGTATCAACAAAAAAAATGGTATTTTTTTGTTAAATTTGTAAGCTCAATAAAATAATATTCAAAAAGGGGTAAATTGAATATTTAAAAAATTTTCTAAGTTTAAAACTTAAGAAGCTTTACTTTTTGAAAAATCGTTTTGATTGAGAACTATCACAAGTAAAGAAAATCTTTTAAAGAAATTAAAATTTGAAAATAACAAGTATAGTTAGAAGGAAGAAAAGCTAGACACAATTGTTTTATAGAGCTTTGGCCTTTTTGCCTATGTCCTTTCCCTTTCATCACTAAGGAGTTTGTATTCCACTATATCAAATGCCTTTTTAAGGATAAAGTATAAACTTTACATTAGTCTTTTCAAAGGCTAAGACTCAACTCCTCTACCTTTTTATGGTTAAGGTATAACCACTCAACA
This sequence comes from Theobroma cacao, assembly GCF_000208745.1. NCBI lineage: Eukaryota > Viridiplantae > Streptophyta > Magnoliopsida > Malvales > Malvaceae > Theobroma > Theobroma cacao. The sequence goes on from NC_030854.1 coordinate 28,038,922, forward strand.
ATAATAACTTTCAGAGGTTAAGGTAGAAACTTTTCAATTGAATACAAGAATGAAGAAATGAAAGCTCTAATGCCTTTAGAACGTTGATAGCTTCAGTGAGTACAAAAGGTATACAAAGAATATCACAAAGGAATAAAGAAAGTCAAAGCTCAATAATCGATACAACGAGAAGATATAAAAGTGAGAGAGAAAATTTGATGATTTTGAGGATGATTCTAGTTCTCTACTCAAAGGTATGTTTTGCAGTCCTTTTTCATCTTTCAAATCAACTTGAAAACTTGTATTTATGCTTTGGAAGTCCTTAGAAGCCGTTCAACTTAATTTGTACAAAAAAAGCCATTATTTGTGTCTTTTTTATGCTTAACAATCTTGAGGTATCCATTCTTTTTAGTTAGGTATCGATGCTTTGTCTCCTAGTCTTCCTGGGTATCGATAATTTTAAATTAGAATGCTTTCTCTGTGAAATGTACCGATACATTTCTTTTAGGTATCGATACTTTTGAAGTTGACTACTCAAGCAACAAGGTATCAAGACCTGAGGGTTGGTATTGATATTTTATACATGATGTCATAACGTGCGGGTCCAAAACCTGACCGCTTGATGTGAAATAGAGTCTCCACCAATCTTTTTTTACTAGGCGCGATTGGCCACCTATTGAGTCTATTTTTTTAAAATGTTACTTTAAACTTAATCTAAATTCATTTTAAAAAATAGGCTTTAGTTTACAAAACAGTTTTTTGGTTCAAGAGTATGAATTTGGATGCACACTGATGTTTATAGGCTAAAAGGGTGGTTGAGAAATAATAAGGTGGAGGTATGTGTTTGGTTGTAAACCACTATTAGAAGGTTATGTCCGACCTAGAAGTCTCAACTTAGACATGAAGCTCTTTCACTTTAATCATTTGTGCATTCAACTCTTCTATCTGTTTCATGACTTTTTCCAAACTTTGATCATTGCTTGGGTCACTAGGTACATTACTTAGACCTTAACAAGTGTTGGACCATTCAAAGATCAATTGGCTTTCATTCAATGATGGCCAAAGTCATGGTTTGGTTTGGAGTGATAAAGATTCTTGAGGATGAATTCTCTTGATTTTGTTGAGACTTTCAACTGTTTTTGTCAATTTGGCAACTTGTCCTCTCAATTCTCGAATGACATGTCCAATCTCCTCCTGATTATGTTCCAATGCACTTATACGTACTTCCAAATGATGCCTCATGTTTCTCAAACTTCTTAACCTAAACCAGAATAAGTTAGGAAAAGAAAGTTGAAACTTCACTAAAAATTTCCAAAATGTTTCTCTAAAAATGGATTCATTTTATTTTCTTCAAAGCAAACAAAACCCTTTGATTTTTTTTATTGGAAAAAAATATGAACAAAAATAAACATAAGATTGACATGATACGTACATGGATGCATGAAATGCAACGTCTCCTTGATCAATGAATGAAGTGATGTGAAATAACTACTCTTAAAGTTTAAGAAAATTTATACACGTAATCTGAGTTCATCATATAAAATGAGAAGTAGATATTTATTCGAAATTAAAATCCTTCTCTTTTTTTTTTAATTTTTGAAGAAAATGAAAGAAACGAAAAATCCCCTTTACTTCTCCCATCTTGCTTACTAAATGGAATTCCTTTTATGTCTTTTTTTTTGTGAGAAAAAAAATTGAAGAAATATCATTTTCCTTTTATCTAAAAATTACAAAAAATTACTAAATGAAAGAAGCTATATATACAAAAAAAAAACAGCCGCATCCAAAAATTACAAAAACTCAAAGAGAGAAACCTTAAGTCTCCTAGTAGCCAAAAACCATAAATCCATAAAATATACCAAAAAACAAAAAAAAGAATAAAATAAGGAATAGGAAAATGGTTTTGGTTGGAGGGTTGATAGCTCATTTTAAGGGAAACTTTTGATGGGGTTTTAGTACCACCGACTATGGGAGTCGGATTTGGGTTTTGGGTGGTTCAAATCGGAGGTGAGAGAGACCTTTTGTGCCACCGGTGGTGGGGTTCTTTTTGGAGTTGGGTTTTAGGAGCTGTTCGGCAGTGAGGAGGAGCCCGATCGACAGTAAAGGAGAGAAAATGAGGGAGATCTAATCGGTTTGCTAGGGGGGTTTCTAAGTCGTGCTCCCTGCTCACCGGTAAGGAGCTGTCCGACGGTGAAAAGGAAGAAGAAGAGTTCAGCGCCGGAGCAAGGGAGTAACGGGAAAGCCCCCTGATTGCCGGTGAGGAGCTGTTCGGCAAATAAAAGGAAAAAGAAGGGATCAACGGGGAAGTTAGAGAGAAAGAAGAGAACCAGCAGCTAGAGAGAGAAACAGGAGAAAGAAAATGAAGGAAAAGGAAAGAAAAGAATCATTTTATATCTAGGGTTAGATTGAAATGGCGTCGTTTTGGGGAAAGAAGAGTTGTGATCGAAATGACATAGTTTTGGGTGGTGGAAAGGCTGTGGCTCCTGCACCAAAACGGTTCACTTTAGGGAACAGAATCCGGGCCGTAGAGAAGCAGGAGGACTGAAGCAGGCTGGGTCTTTGGGTCAATTTGGCACATAAAGGTAAACTCCTTATCATTTTCTTCAGATCTGTTGTGATTTGGGCTGGTTCATCTTGTTGGTCCTTAGGATTAGTGATTATGTAGGATTAAGATTATATTATTTTAGTATAATGTTTTTTTGAAATTTTTAGATATTATCTTTAGGTTTAAGAAAATGATAAAAATAGAGGATTATAAATATATATAAATGTTAAAAAAATATAAAAATAATATACTTAAGTAAGGAAATTTAAATGTAAGATAATATTTATTAATGGAATTTTAGCTAAGGTAAGTGAAGTATATATATATATATATATATAAAAGAAAGAATAATGATAAATTACAAATTGGGATGTGTTTTTAGAGCAATGTAGATGGAGATAAATAATGAATATAAAATGAATGAAACAAATAAATGATAGGCTAATATATATATATATATATATATATATTAAATTAAAAAAATGGAAATTATTAGATTAATTATTAGAATAGTTATAATAAAATAGGTATAAGAATCAATCTTAGAAAATTAACTCTTAAAAAAATACTATGATATTAACTACAAGTATAATATACAGATGATAGGATGATCGGTCGGGACGCAAGAAGTCGCAATCCCGGGCTAATTTTTCCTAGGTTCAAAATTCGAATTAAGGCTCCACCAGTACGATGGGAGGGCCTCGATTTCAAGATCCCGAAATTTTCACAAACAAAAAATTTACTACACAAAAATTATTCAAGAACAAAAAAAAAAATGGATAAAAATTCAAATAAAAAAATAATGATAATTCAAATATATAGTAAATAATTAATTTGTGAAAATGCAATATACATGACATTAAATAGATAGACAAACAAATGAAAAATAATAAGAAAAATCCAAGACAATAACTAATTTAAAATTAAGAATTAAATATCAAGTGGTACAAATTATGAATTAATAAATATTATGTAAAAAAGATGAAGACAAGGGAAAAATGAATTAAAATATAGATATATTAGACATTAGGTTCAAATAAAAGATTGCTTACGAAAAAATATAATAATAATAAAGAAATATAAAAAATAAATAAATAATAATTAAATGATAATAATAACAAAAATAGTTAATTGCATTAGCATAGCATATATATATATATATTACATATCATTGCATATAAATATTTTTGTTTATAAGTTAAGCCCCGATGATGGGATCTTCCGAGGATCTTGGGAAGGCGGGTATTTCTCGAAAAGTTTCCTCGGTGAGAAGATGTCTTCGGGTCCCACCAGTATGATGGGAGGGCTCAGAAAATATCTTTAATAGAAGGCTTTCACTCGTATTAGGTTCATTATGCACGAAAATATTATTTAAAAAAAAAAAACGTACGATAACCCGATGATGGGATTTATTTGTCGAATTTACGAATGCGAATTTCTCGAATAATTCCCTAGGTGAGAGAACACCCCGGATCCCACCAGTATGATGGGCGGATTCGAGAGAACGTCCTCGATAAAAGGTTATTCGTTCGACATCTTTTATCTCATACCATGCATTTCATCTTGCTTCACATTTGCATTCCATTTTAGAATCAAATAAAAATAATTTAATAAAATTAGAGATAAAATAAGTGAATAATAGCTAAGGAAATAAAATGAACTCAAAAAAATAAAACCTAATAGGATAATCTAAAAATGGTACCGTTCATGGAACGGGCGTTCCGGGGGTATTAATCCTTCCTCGAGCGTAACCGTACTCTCGAATCTAGATCTCGAAAAATGTAGGCCAGTTTAAGATTCTTTCGACGGGCTTAAATCTAATTAAGACTCTGTCGATTAGAATCGAGTCAATAGGTGGCCAATCACACCTAGTAAAAAGGATTGGTGGCGACTCTTAGTTTTAGAGTTTTCACTCTCGTCTGGCGATAGGGTTCTCGGACCCGCACGTTACGACAGTCATCAATGAAGATCATATAGTACAAGCTTCCATTTAGTGATTCAGTTTTCATTGGTCCCCCAACGTCTGAGTGAACAAGCTCCAATTTCTCATTAGCTTTTGACAAGCTCTGCTTTGGGAATGGAGTCCTGCTTTGATTTCCTATTTGACATATTCCACAAACATATTCAATGTGCTTAATGCTTGGAAACCCTTCTACAATCTGTGATGAGGCCATCAACTTCAAGGAATTATAATGAACATGTCCAAGACGTCTGTGCCATAGTTTAGCATCACTGGAGATACATTGATAAGTTTGATGTCTATTCTTCATAAAGTCAAAAGGAAAACATTTATTCCTCATTCCAATAGTAATCACCTCCTTACCCAAGGGATCAAAAATTATGCAAGACTTATCTTTAAACCATAAGGAATAATTATCTTCCAAGAGCTGACCAACACTCAAGAGGTTATGGCTAACTTGTGAAGAATAAAATTCATGAGAAATAGTTTTGATACCTATTGGTGTTTGAACTCCCACAGTTCTTTTCCCTTATATCTTCAAATACTTGCCATCACCAATTTCCATTTGAGTCTTAAAGTCCCTATTTAGTTTTAAGATATTTTCTTCATTACTTGTTATGTGGTTAGAACAACCATTATCTATCAATCACTCTGCTTTTCTATCTCTCAAATCAGTGTTTCCTCTGCAACTTCTTTTTCTTCTACTACAACTGCCTTTTCTTCTCCTCAGGTTTCTTTGACTTTGCAAACTTTTTCTATGTGACATAATTGTTTACAAAACCTACATCTCACATCGGTCTATACCAACAAAAACGATTAGCGTGGCCCATCTTTTTATAATGACTACAAGGAGGAAACTTACCTCTATTTTTCTTTTGTTTACCATAATTCATTCTCTTCTCTTTATCTTTCTTTTCACCTTCATTTCTTCTACTGCTACTACTTGGATTCTTGCTTTCATTCTTAACCAACAGAGCTCCTTCCACATTATCCTCATGTCTTATAGCCCTTCTTTGCTTATAGGCTTGTAAGGCATTCACCAACTTTGTAACAGTGAGTTGAGAGAGGTTTTTTGAGTCTACAAAAGACGATATTTTAGCTTCAAATTTCTCTGGAAGACTTACAAGAACCTTGTTAACAATTCTCTGTTTAGTTAAGTCCTCTCCAAGTAGTTTTAATTGATTGACAAGCTTCATAATCTTGTCTGAATATTCCTTGATTGTTTCATCCTCCTTCATCCTCAAAATCTCGAACTCCCTGTGCAGATTGAGAGCTTGCATCTGTATCGTCCTTTCACTTCCATGGAACTCATCCTTGAGTCGATCCCATGCTTTGTTTGGGTTATCACAAGTCATAATTCTTGTGAAAATGACATTTGATACAGCAGATTGGATGCAAGAACTTGCCTTATATCTCTTTGCTACATCCTAGGTCACTTAAGATATGAACTTTCAAAAATAAAGTGAAGGAAAAGGAAAAAAAAGTAAAGAGGATGTTTAAGAGCAACTAGACTTGACAATTCGTGTTTTCGTGTCTTAAACGTGTCAGACACGATTAGACACGAAACACATTAAGGCTAAACACGAACACGACACGTTTAATATTCGTGTCTTAAATTTGAAACACGTACACGTACACGTTTAATACATGTGTAACACGACACGACACGATTAACACGTTTTACACGTTTATTAAATGTGTCAATATACGACACGACACGATTAATAACGCGTTTAACACGATTAACACGTTTAACACGATTAACTAAAAATATTTATAATTAAATATAATTTTATTATTTAAATTTAAAATCTATAATTATAAAAATAATTATAACAAAAAAAAATAATAATAACATCAAATATAATAAAATTTAATAGAAATAACATACATAAAATTCATTATCATACATAAGGTTAAAATACACATTAAATAATTATTAAAAATTATTTATATAAGGTTAAAATAGTTTTTAACTATTAATGTTTAATAGGTTAATAAACGTGTCATGTATACACGTTTAAACACGTATACACATTTAAACACGATAACGTGATTAAGTAAACGTGTTTAAACGTGTTTGTCGTGTATGACAAGTTAAGACATCATGTCAAACACGATTAGATACGAAATACATTAAGGGTAAATCCAAAACCTGTTTAACCCGTGTCTTCTCGTGTCGTGTTAACGTGTTGTGTCCAAAATTGTCACGTCTAAGAGCAGAATGTGAAGAAAAAACAGAACCACTTCTTCATTCATATCAGTTTGCTACTTAAAGCTTAAGTACAAGAAATAAAAGATCCATCAAACATGAAATTAGAAATTGACAACTACCCACTAAGTAAACTCAATAGATAACTGATCCATAATTCTAAGTTTGTAGACTAACATGTGCCAAGTAGGATAACCAACAATAACTGACTGAAACATAAAAATAAGACTAAATTTAAATGAGTCTTATACACCAGCATGTAGTATCTGCTGGTTGCTCAGATAAACACTAGCAATAATTAAAGAGATGCATTCCAACTTCAACAGGGTTAAATATTTTTGTGCAGTCTAGGGAAACTGGGTATTTTAGGTGGTATAAAAATTCTGAGACCATGGCCAAAATCTTAAATCCTTGCTAAGACTAGGACCGCAGGGCTACCACTTGTCCCTAGTTAAGTTAAAAAATGGAGATAAGAATAGGGAGAAGAAATTTTCGTTATAAAATAACATGTACGTGTGTCAAAGTTGTATGAAATTTTATCAGAAATGAAAAAAGAAACCATATTTGGAAGTAAACTTGTCATCCATAAGAAGAGAGGAGAGAGATTTTACGTTGTAGCTTGCCAATTACACTGAATGAATAAAAACAATTGGTGCTAAATCATTGGATTGGCTTGAACTGGAAATGTAGTCATGAACTTTGGGCCTCATTATCCTATGTTTACCCCATTGATACTTGATGGTAAGTTCGACAAGTAGGTCCTGATGAGACTGATTTCTTCTGTAACGTTCCTTTTGCTATTGTTTAATGAGTCAAAATCAGCTACGATATTTTCTTAGTTTTTTGGTTAATTAATAAACATGATGTTGAGTCTGCACGTTTGAAACTTTGTTGCTTATTTTTAATTGTTTTTGTTATCATGTAAGCTTATTTATGAGGTCAATTTTAGTCATTTGCTAAGTGTGAGAAATAAGAGTTCTCTTCCTACAAAAAGTCTCCAGCTTTTGCTTCTTTGTTTTCCAATGGTTTTTGGTATCAGAGTCATATTCTTTCTGAACTGGGCAAGAGCAAAAAGAGAAAAAAAAAGGTGAAAGAGTGAAACAGGTAAGGTAGTGTGAGTAATGGCTATGAATAGTACTGTAACTATATCTCAGCCATTGATTCCAATTTTCAATGGAGAGAAATATGAGTGCTGGCGTATCAAAATGAAAACTCTGTTCAAGTCTCAAGAGATATGGGACTTAGTAGAGCATGGGTACAATTCAGATGAGTATAAACAACAGTTAAGAGAGTGCAGAAAGAAGGACTCCGAAGCCTTACTTTTCATTCAACAAGCGGTACACGATTCATACTCCTCAAGAATTGCAACGTCCATTACCTCAAAGCAAGCCTAGGATTCTCTAAAAAAGGAGTTTAGGGGCTCATTAAAGGAAATCACTATGAAATTGCAATCTTTTCATTGTGATTTTGAAACCTTGCACATGAAAAGTAATGAGTCTGTGTAAGATTATTTATCTAGAGTTTCTGTAATTGTAACTAAAATGAAATTGTACAGAGAAGATCTCAGTGATAAAATTATTATGGCAAAGGTGTTAAGGAGTCTAACTCCTAAGTTTGATCATGTCGTAGTTGCAATTGAAGAATCACATGATTTGTCTGATTATTTCTTTGATGAACTAATGAGTTCCCTGCAAGCTCATGAAGAAAGGCTGAACAAAGCACAAGACAAGGGTGAAGAAAAGGCATTTCAAGTGAAGAAAGAAGCAGATAAGTTTGAAAATTCAGGTGGGAGAGGACGAGGAAGAAGTGGATTTCATGGTCGAGGTCATGGAGAAAGAAAAGGTCGAGAACGCTCTACTGACCAAAGGCAGATCAAGAGCAATATCCAATGCTATTATCGCAAAAAAATTAGCCACAAGCGAATTGATTGTTGGCTTAAGCAGAAAGATGACTATAAGCATGATGAGCAGAAGCATGTTCATTTCATAAAGAAGACCGAAGTGGAGAGTAAGTTGTTCATGACTCATTCTTCTTCTAATTATTCTTTTGGTGATGTTTGGTTTATAGATAGTGGATGCTCCAACCATATGACTGGAACGAAGTCCTTGTTTAAGATGCTTGATAAGTCACACAAAACAGAAGTTCCACTTGGGGATAATAATCAAATTCAAGTTGAAGGGAAGGTACAATTGCAATTAAAACAACTCGGGGTAATGTAACACTCATCCATGATGTGCAATTTGTTCTTGGTTTAGCTCATTATCTGTTGAGTGTTGGGCAATTAATGACAAGTGGATATTCAATTTTGTTTGATGATAAGTTCTATGTGATTCATGATAAAAAATCTAGGTTGGTTATTGCTACTGTTAATAAGGCACAAAATAATATGTTTTCTCTTGAAGTGTCAAAAGTTGAGAATTATGCTTTAGTTTCCCATGGAAGTAATGAAGATTATGGCATCTTCGTTATGGACACTTGAATGCTAATGGGTTAAAGTTGTTAGCTAAAAAGAACATGGTTTATGGTTTGCTTGTGGTTGATTCTCATGACTTTTATGAAGATTGTGTGTTAGGAAAATAAAGCAGAAACTCATTTCCAGTAGGAAAGTCATGGAGAGCTTCAAATTGTCTTGAACTTGTACATGTTGATTTATGTGGACCTATGGATACTGAATCATTTGGTGGGAGTAAATATTTTTTGCTATTTATTGATGATTATAGTCAAAAAATTTGGGTGTTTTTCTTGAAATTTAAATTTGAGACATTTGACAATTTCAAGAAATTCAAAACAGAAGTGGAAAACAAAAGCGGGTGCAATATAAATGTTCTTAGCACAGACAGAGGTGGTGAATTTGTTTCTAATGAATTTAATAATTTTTGTGAAGAACAGGGCATTCGAAGGGAGCTTAGTGCACCATACACACCTAAGCAAAACGGTGCAGCTAAAAGGAAGAATCGTACCATTGTTGAGATGGCTACAAGTTTGCTTGTAGCCAAGGGTCTTCCAAATCAGTTTCGGGCAGAAGCTGTTGCTACAACAGCATATCTTTTGAATGTCTTTCCCACAAGGGCTGTTCTAAACTGTACACCATATGAAGCTTGGAGAGGGATGAGACCTTGGGTAAGCTACTTAAGAGTTTTTGGATGTATCGCTTATGCTTTAGTGAAATCTCAAACTCAACATAAGCTTGATGAAAAGTCAGAAAAATGTATCTTTCTTGGCTATAGCTCTCAATCTAAGGCATATAGACGTTATAATTCTAAAAATGGCAAGATAATAATTAGCAGGGATGTGATATTCAATGAAGATGCAAGTTGGGATTGGAGCTCTGATGGTAATGTAGCAAAGAAACAGCCTCCAATACACATTGAAGCTCTAGAAATTGGTGATCCAGTACCTGCAAGATCTGATGCTACAGCAAATAGCAATAGTCCATCTTTATCACCAAATAGCAACAATCTTACTTGACAAGACAGCAATATCTCTTTGACCCCATCAAGCTCCCAATCATCCTCTGAAACTCCTCCAATACGCTTTCAATCCTTGAGAAATATTTATAATATTTGTACTTTTGTATTATATGTTTCAGATCCTACAAGTTATGAAGAGGCAGCTAAACAACAAGAATGCGAAATTGCCATGAAGGAAGAAATTCAGGCCATTAAAAAAAAATAAAACTTGGGAGCTGATAGATTTGCTTGAAGGAAAAAATGCAATTGGGCTTAAATGGGTGTATCGAACAAAGTATTGTGCTGATGGTAGTATACAAAAGTATAAAGCTCGACTCGTTACAAAAGGGTATGCACAGCAACAAGGTATTGATTTTGAAGAAACTTTTTCTGCTATTGCTAGATTTGAAACTGTGAGAGTTTTACTTGCCTTGACTGCTCAATTAAATTAGCCTGTTTATCAACTTGATGTAAAGTCTGCTTTTTTGAATAGAGATTTAGAAGAAGAAGTTTATGTGGTTCAACCATAGGGTTTTTCTATTGGTGGTAGTGAAAATAAAGTCTACAAGTTGAGGAAAGCTGTTTATGGGCTAAAACAAGCTCCACTTGCTTGGTACAGTAAAATAGATGCTTTCTTTCATGAGAAGGAGTTTACTAGAAGTGAGAATGAACCCATTCTATACCTCAAGAAGCAAGGTAATGCTGATTTATTGGTTGTGTGCCTTTATGTTGATGATATTATTTATGTAGTCTTTTGAGTCTTTACTTGCTGAATTTAAGTCATGCATGATGAAAAGTTTTGAGATGACAGATTTGGGTATGTTGCAATATTTACTTGGACTTGAAGTGAAACAGGGAAGTGATGGAATCTTTGTCTCCCAAAGGAAGTATGCAGCTGATCTTGTAAAGAGATTCAAAATAGAGAATTGCAAAGTGTCAGCTACTCCAATGAATGTGAATGAAAAACTACAACTTGAAGGTAAAACAAAGATAGCAAACCTGAAATTCTTTAGGAGTCTTGTAGGTGGGCTGAATTTTCTCACTAACACTTGTCCAGATATTGCTTTTTCAGCCAGCCTAGTATCCAGGTTTATGCATAGTCCTAGTAAACAACATCTTGGTGCAGCAATAAGAATCTTACGTTGTGTTGCAGGAACTATGGATTTTGGGATTTGGTACTCCAAAGTCTCAAATTTCAAGTTGATTAGCTTTACAGATAGTGATTGGGCAGGATGCATCAATGATCAGAATAGCACATCTGGTAGTATTTTCACCTTCAGATCTAGAGCTGTCACATGGAGTTCCAAGATGTAAGAAACAGTGGCCTTGTCATCCTCTGAAGCAGAGTACATTGTAGCAACTTCAGCAGCCCGTTAAGCAATTTGGCTAAGAAGATTGTTGACTGATCTTAATCAAAAGCAAGAGGGTCCAACGCCAATCTTTTGTGACAACAAGTCTGTTGTTGCAATGATGAAAAATTCAGCTTTCCATGGAAGAACTAAGCACATTGAACTTCGTTATCACTTCAATCGAAGCAAGATTGCAAGCAAAAGAGATTGAGCTAAAGTCTTGTGGCACTGATGAACAAGTTGCAGATGTTTAAGTCACTTTCACAGCAAGTACAATTCTTTTATAGTGCAATTAGGAGTAACTGATTTTGAATCAAGGGGGAGTGTTGTTTAATGAGTCAAAATCAATTAAGATATTTTCCTAGTTTTTTATTAGTTAATAAGTATGATGTTGAGTCTGCACGTTTGAAACTTTGTTACTTATTTTTAACTGTTTTTGTTATCATGTAAGCCTATTTATGAGGCCAATTTCAGTCATTTGCTATGTCTGAGAAATAAGAGTTCTCTTCCTACAAAAAGTCTCCAGCCTTTGCTTCTCTGTTTTTCAACAGTTGCCATTTTGCTCCTTAATACCCTGGCTGAATTAATGGAAGAAGCAGTTGCATTAATGCGTCCTTCTAACATGTTAGAATGAAGGCTCTGCTCTTGGTGAGATTATCAATAGTATACCATCATAAATTCACCATTAAACGACCATACTGACAGCAATTAAGAAATAATAATTTTTTAACGAGCCAAAGAAAGAAGAAAAAGAGAAAGGTAACCCCACATTGCCAATACATTTTCTAACGTAAGAATTTGGTAAATGACATACAAATGTAAGCATGCAACTGATTTTGTTGCAAAATACTCTGCATGATGAGGTAAGAAGCCCAAATTTTAGTATCCTTATTTTATATGCCAACAAGGAAAGCAACCCTTGTTCTCGATTACGTGTATACACAAATTCTCAAAAGCAAAAGAAAGGATTGGCCAGCTTTTACTGTTTTGAACACGTACTACTACACATTTTGACTTGAAATTAAAACGTACATTTTGACGAGACTACTGTGGAACCCACTCAAAACTCATGCGGCCATATTAGCATGATTGCAGAATTTAATATATGCAACTATATATGGTTAGTAAAATCTTAAATATTTATCACTTGGGAACGAGAAATTTGCCATTTCACTCACTAAATATGCTGTTTTCTTGCTTCACTCTCACATGTTGAAAGCAAAAGATTTCTCAGGTTGATGTTGGTGAAGCCAAATCTTGCAAAACATTCTTAGATTTTTGGGTTTTATTTGGATTTAAACTCACTTCTGTTCAGATATTTTATCAGGTCAGTTTGAAGGAGTTCCTTTGTCCAATTGATAACAAAGTTATATATTCTTTGCTTTTACTATTGATTTTTCTTTTTCTTTTTTTGCCATTTTCATGTTTTCTAATGTTTTGCTTTAAGGCCTCATCTTTTCTTTTATATATGTTCCTTGAGCCGATTTATTTCTGATAGATTTAATTCATCTTTTTTTTTTTGTATGATTTATTGATGTAATTAGTGTTGGTGATAATTAGACGGAATGTTTCTTCACCTTCGAATTTCAAATTTGACTGAGTAATTCTAATTTTTTAAATCATATCTAAATTAAAAAGAATGAAAAAATTTTATTAGATATTGTTCTGTTTATGCATGTCAATAGATTTTTCGTCGAAGGATTTCACATCGTTTAATCATTTGTGGTAAAGCTAATTAGTTTAGGGATTTTGGAGATGAAAATCATGTAAAATTGTAATTGCAATATATTTTATTTAAAAATTGAATATATATATATATATATAAATTATATGTTTTGTTATCCAAAAACTTAAATAATAATTATATAATCACTATCTTATGAATTCATTAAACGACAATTTTAAAAAGAATTTTTCGCATGCATTCATAGCACTAATATAGATTTCAAATGCAACGTATCGATTATCACTCAATCACTAGATTTTTTTGTCGTTTATTATAAATGTAAAAAGTCATAATATGTATGCGTAGATATGAATCTTGTCGTGACATTGTCGTACATTTATAATAATAAACATTTTACAATTTTACATATTGAAAATGTGTGTTTATATAGAGGTTAAGAAACTACACTCATGTAGATATTCATCTAGGAGTGTAGTTTCATAATCTCTATATAAACAAATATGTAATATGAAAATTACATGTGCAAAATATTAGTTATTATAAATATAAACATTCATCACCTATCCAACTTCCTAGGATGGTTAAGGGTTTGATCCTCTTGGGAAAATTACAGAAATTCACCTCTGATAATATTTACATTTATTACATTATTCTATTTTTGACTTTATGCAAATTTTCTCTAATTATTGATTACCGTTTTTTGCAGGACAATTTTCTCATCTATTAACATGAGTTCACCAAACTTTGATGGGAGTCCATGTCTGCCCTTCAGTCCAATGTCCTCTCCTCATCCAACTCAGTTAGCTCCCCAGCTTGAAGATTCTAATACAATATTCATGAATGGTACTTTGGACAACTTATTCCAAAACCATAGTCTATTCCCCATGGCACAGCCAAATTACTCCCCTGATGCTCATCAAAGCTTTGGTTTTCTTTCTAATTTCCTTCAAGTGAACCAAACGGCAGCCTCATTGCCTGAGTATCCCTTACAAAATGAAACTTCGTTGCTACTTCAAAATTCCCCTGAATTCCCTTACAATATGTCCCAAGGGATCACAAACTCTTTCATGGAGCAAAATGCTGAGGAAATGATCTGTGGAAGTGATGAGGCAAGCAATAAATCTAGCACTGTCAAAAGGAAGCAAAGGAATACGTCAAAGAATAAAAAACAAACAGTAGAAACAAGGTTGTTGTCTATCACTTATGCACTCTTGTTAATGATTTATCTAAATTTGTGTATTTGATCATCAACTGAACAAATTCCTGTGGCAGTGTTAAGGATAACAGTAGTCAGAGCTCTGGTGGAAGTAACGAAACCACAAGTAACAAATGTAGGAAAAGACGCCAAAGAAGGCAGGAGCGGGTTTTTGGTGTGAGAAGCTCAACTTACCGGGGAGTAAGCAGGTCTGATTCTATACATCCATCTTATTTAAGTTAGTTAGACATGTAAATAATGCATACATATACAAGTAATTTATGATTGAAATCGAAAGATGACATCGAACAAGATGCAGGTACACTGATCGATATGAGGCATTTTTGTGGGATAACAGTGATCGAAGTCAAAAACCAAAGACAGGTCACTCAAATTATCAAGCTTTCTCTTCTGTTTTCGTGGTTATCATCATCTCATTGATTACTAACGCTTTGTTCTTCTTCTTCCTTGTATTCTTGCAGTATACATAGGTGAGTGATCATTCAATATTGCCACCTTTTAAACTAATTTGACACATCTCAAGAAAAAAATAGTGCTTGTTTTGGAAACAGTACTTCACTTCTTGTTCAGGCTTATAAGCTTCCTACCTCTCCTATTTGGGAAGCACTAATTAGGGAAAAATATTATGAGGTATGAGAGGGGAAGATATGTTGAGTTGCCCCATTCAGAAGCATGAGGGTGCTAACATGCTTTCCTCTCAAAGCTCATGCATGTCCTGTCAATTACAGGAGTACTAAGCTAGCTTGACAATAGGTCTTCTTTCCCATCGGAAAACGAAGAAGTATTGTTTTTGGGGACAAGATTTTTTAAACTTCATTTGGTTTGTCAGGTGGATATGATGATGAAGAGTCTGCAGCAAGGGCTTACGATATAGCTGCCCTGAAGTTATGGGGTGAATCCGCGCCATTGAATTTCCCAGTATGTTTCCTGTCACAGCATATATTTTAGTAGTTTGATCAGTTAATGCTTAATTAGCAGCTAAATTTTCTTCATGTATCTGATCTAGATGTGTAATTATGAGAAGGATTTGGAAGAGATGCAGTTTTATACAAAAAATGAATATTTTCGCAGCCTAAGGAGGTAAGCTTCCAGTTAACTAGAATTATTTCAATTCGGCATTATGTTCCTGGAAGTGAATCAATTGCTTTCTTCATTTTCCTTATGTGCTCAATGGTCCATTAATACAAACGAATTGATTCACATTATACTCTGGAAGCTGTGACTTGAAAATCTTAATAGTTTTTGTGTTATGGCTTATAACTGGACAAATTTCAGAAAAAGTAGAGGCTTTGCAAAGGGTGCATCAATTTATCGTGGAGTCTCCAGGTAGTCTATATATCTATCTATATATATACATCCTCCCCTCTTTTTCTCCACCTGTCCTATTCTTCTTTTTCTCCTCTCTCATGAGAAATCACTCTGCAGGAACTCAGATTTCAAGAAATGGCAAGCAAGAATTGGAAAAGGAAAAGAGATTAAAGGAATTTACCTAGGAACATTTGGTGAGTGCTAATCTTAACTTACTCATTTTTGGATAAAAATTATAGTGATTATTATAATTAAAGATAACTTGGCAATCATGCAATTGTTTATAAGTTATGTAACCAAAGGGGGAAAGCCATCCATTCAAGACAATAAAACCAAAATTAATGTTAGATATAGGATTCTGAAATTGAATTACTTGTAGTGAATTACATCAGAAATTAAACAATTGTGAAACAAATCTAGCTAGCACATTTTTGTGAACTGTTTCGAAGAACTAAATGCTTCAACTTTCATGGTTCATATGTCTTATACTCTTTTTTTAATATTTAAACAACCAGACACTGAAGAGGAAGCAGCTAGGGCTTATGATGTTGCAGCAATTAGGCTCAAAGGTGACAATGCTATTACCAATTTTGATATAAATGAGTATGATCTGACGAGCATTCTTCAAAGTACAAAGCTACCAATTGGAAAGGGAGCTTCTAAGTTATTGCTAGAGTCTTCGATGGATGATGTTATTCGAAAGAAAAGAAATTGTACCAACGAGCAAATCGCCCTAGTACATTTTGAAGAAGATGATTCAGGCAGCCCAGACCCGAACCTAGTATCAATGCACCCTCAACAGTTTCAAAACCTACTAGCTCCAGAAGACCCTAACATGGAGCATCAGCAGAATTTGAACCATTCCAACCAGCAAGACCTGAACCAAATTCTTAACTCCTCTCTTCTCCATGGCTTCCAGAACCTTGATGAGCTCCGGGCTAATCCTACTCTACTTCAAGGATTTAACTGCTTTGGAGGTGATATGAGCAATGATGAGAATCTAAGCTTTAACTTCGACGTGGAGTTTCCTAGTAATGTGGACCTAGATGGGTACTTAACAATTTTAGAGGCTGGTGAGAAGTACAATGGTGGGTTAGAAAGGGGGATTCAAGAAATGCAGCCTTTTGAATTCCCACAGGATATAACAGCACCAGAGAACCTGCAATTTACTAACCAGGTCTTGCATCAAAATCCCAGCTTCAACTTTATGCAAGGCTATGATCAAAACCCTACCTTTCCAATTCTTCAAGGCTACCAAAACCCTGTTGAGTTGCGGGAAAATCTTGCAGGGACTGGCTGGAGGAATCGTTTGGAGACTGCCACAGAGTTTAATGGTAACTATAATGGAGGAACATTTCCAATTGAAGGGATTATGGAAGGCTGTTCAGCAGTGGGATCAGCATATGATAATTTTTCTACTGAATTATCAGGGGAAGTCCAACAGATGCAGCTACGTGAGAACCTTCAGAGCCTGTTAGCCCTTCAGGGACAAGATTCTCATAACTTGAATCAGGGTCATGAGGATGTTACCACCCAGAACCTGTATCAAGAGCCTATTAATTTTCAAACAAATCCCTCATCTGACTATCTGTTTAGTGGCAACTACAATGAAGAAGTTTCATGTAATGGGATTTTCGAGGGGCTTCCAAGAGTAATGGAGATTAAGAATAATTCTACCGGAGACCATGATGACAATTTCTGGGACAGTAGAGCAGCTCTTGTGGAAAACCCAGTCCCAGGAACTGCAGGAAATGGAGTTAACTTCTTTGAAGACATTGAAGAGGACTTTCTTTCCAGTTGCTTGCAAGCACTAAATGAACTGGGACCCTTGAGCTTCTAATTGCGGTAAGGCTTATGGTTGACCAAAAGAAAAGAAAAGAGAAAGACATTATCATGGCAGTGCATTACAAAATTTTTCAAAACCTAACAAGGAACTTGAAATAGTTGACTATTTTTATATTATGCATTTGCAATGCCATGTAATTATTGCAGATAATTGCGTAGTTAAGCTTGAAAGAAGGAAAGAGCTTGCCAACGTGATTATGCTTATTCTAATTATGATTTTATTTGAGATTATATTTGATGCATTGACAATGTAGAGTTTTGATGCACTGTCAAGTCATATAATAATATTATTTCATTAAAAAAATAAATATAATTTTTTGAAAAATTTAAAAATAAATAATACTAAATTTCTTTTTAAAAATTAAAAGCAATTTTTCTTTCTCTCTCCCACTCCCGCTCACCCAATCTCCTCATCTTCTTCTCTCCTTTTTCATCCATTATCAACAATATTAGAAACCTAAATCTAATTGATTGTTGTTGTAATTAAACTTGAATAGAAAAGCTGGAACAGATTTTGTAAAACTTGAATAGAAAAGCTGGAACATATTCTCCAACTCCTTTTTTTCACGTTGGAAAAGATTCTGTAAGGAAAAAGTAGATGCAAAATGTAGTGAAACTGCTACTTTGAAGCATGATATTGTTGTTTAATCAAAAGATAAAAGAATCAACAAGAAAGATTGATGATTAATTTTCAATAAAAGGAAAATTAACAACTGCTAGGTGGTTAAGTTTTACTTTGACTTTGGTTCTTTTGGTGTTTTTGCTGGATAGCTGTTAATTTGGATGTAGAATTTACAGGGAAATATCTTTGTTTTGAGTTTAGTTCTTTACGTTTATCTTTAAAAATGAAATTTAATTAGTTTTACTTCCCCTCTTGTTTCTGCTTTACAAAATTTGTTCTAATGTGAAAATTAAGAGTTATTGATTAAATTTTAATAGGTTGATTGTGAACGTTTTCATTCAAGTTTAACCAAACGTTTGAGTTTAGTTGCTGATAATGGATGAAAAATGGGAGAAGAAGAGGATATACGTTAGGTAAGAGGGAGTTGAAGAGAGATAAAAAAATTTTATTTTTATCTTTTTTTCTAAAAAAATTAGTAATATTTATTTTTAAGTCCTTTAAAAATTATATTTATTTTTTAATGAAATGACACTATTTGATGGCTTGATAGTATATGAAAACTATATACTGTCAATGCATCAAATATAATCGTAAATAGTTGACTTTTTTTATATTATGCATTTGCAACACCATGTATGGCAGATAATTGTGTAATTAAGCTTTAAAGAAGGAAAGAGCTTATAAATATGATTATGCTTATTCTAATTATGATTTTGTTTATGAGTGCTTGTTTTCTATTTTAGAAAGTAGTAGTATCACACCGTAAAAAGGAAATTTTTTTTATCTAATTGCAAGATACTACATGTCTTTCGAAGTTAATAAAGGGTTTATATTTGATGCAATGATAGTGTATAGGTTCTATAAACTATTAGTTTACCAAATGCTACCAACTTATTAATGAACAAAGACTAAAATGCTTTAGGGACTTGAAACTAGAAATTAAAAGTTTCTTTGAAAAATACATTAAAAATAAAATTTTTTTTTCTCTTCCCAACTCCCTCACAACTGATTTTTTTTTATTCTTTCTCTTTTTGTCTCTCTCTAACCCTATCATCTTCTCCTCGTCCTCCTCTTCTTCCTCCATTAAAATTAAGTATGGTAAAATTATGAAACTTTAAGAACAATAGGATAATTAAAGATTTCAAGATAAAAAAAAATCAATTCTTTCTTTTTCATGATAAAATAGTAAAACTTTAAAAACAATAGGATAATTAAAGATTTCAAGGTAAAATAAAATCAATTCTTTCCTTTTCACTTATAATTTGAAAAAAAGAAAACACTAATGGGGCTAAGTTTAACGATGAAGGATGAATAATGGCTTTGAAACCAAGCTAAAATTCGAGTGAAGAATCAAATTTTTGTATTTTTTGGGCGATTTTTAGAGGTAATTTTAAAAAATAACTTATAAAGGAATTAAAATCGTAAAGCTTTTTTATTTAGAGGTGATGAAAAAGGAAATTGAGAAAGATTTATATATGGAGAACTATTTGTCAAGTTCTTAAGTTGGCGGACGCTGGTTTTTTTCCTTTTTAATTGCTATTTGTTGAGCCACGCTCAAATAAAAGGAACCTGTTGAAAACACACCACCTCGTTTAAAAGAACTGAGAAAGCAAATTTAAGATGGACTTAAATACTCAAATAAAACAAGGATTATATTATTTTTTTGGACCTTTTATTTTATAACGAACACCTGTTAGTTAACAAAACTTTTTTTTTTTATAATTAAGGGAAGGGAGATTCGAACCCTACTATTTAGGCAGGAGAATTATGCACCCACTAATAAATCAAATGCTCGGGTACTGTTAGCTAACCAAACTTGTTTATTTAATTAGAAAAACCAAGAATTTGATGTGATCTTAAGTGGTTGCCTTGCCTTCAAACTCTTTTTTCTCTTTTTAGCTTCATTGAAAAGCCTTCCTTTTTGAAAAAAAATAAAAAATAAAAACCTTTGAACGGCCTTTATAACTATTCATCCTTCATCGTCGAACTTATCCCCATTAGTTTTTCTTTTTTTTACCTTGAAATCTTTAGTTATCTTATTGTTCTTGAAGTTTCACAATTTTACCAAACTTAACTTTAATGGAGCAAAAAGAAGAAAATGAGTTGGAGAGAGATAAAAAACAAGAAAACAAGAAAAGAATAGTTGTCCGGGAGTTGGAGAGAGAAAAAAAGAATTTTTTTAATTTTATGCATATTTTAAGGAAATTTTTAATTTTTATTTTCAAGTCTCTAAAAAGTTTTACCTCATTAATGAAGTGGTAATATTTGACCTAAACCTTATAATTTACAGAAATATTACAAAGAAAATAGGGCATTACCGATAGAAAAATTAGACGATAATTGTTAAGATTCTGTCGGTATGTTACATTATCGACAAAAGTTTCCATCGGTAGTTGGTTGGAAATAAAGCGGTCGGTAATGGCAAATTTGTCTATGATGGATTATTCCGTTGGTAAAATATCAATTGGGTGATCCATCGACACAAGCTCAACTTTGTCGACTGTTATTTCGTTGGTGATGGGGAAATGTCGTCAATAATTTCTATCAGTAAAGGTATTGGCGGATTAAGATCCGCTGGTAAACTTCATTTGGTGAATACTAATGGAATTGCTTTGTCAATATTTACCAACGAAAATATCGACGGACAATTGACAGAGCTAGCGGTGAAGCTTTTAAGCAATATCCGTCGGTAATGGCACTAATTTCATCGGTATATTGTTGATATTTCGTATAAACTCCATCGGTAAAGGAAGAATTCTGTCAGTGATTCCATAGGTAACTAATGAATTCTATTGTTAATAGATGAATTTCGTTGGTAATACCTACAGAACAAGGTTTTTTTTTTCTATTTAGGAATTAAATTTTGTTCGGTTTGTAATAAAATTATTATATGATACTGTTATTGATAAAGAAAATATATAGCAAACATATATATGAATATAAAAAATATGAAAATGTAATATAAATCGTAATTAATAAAAAAAATCCAATGTAAACATCAATCAATAATCTAATGTAAATACAAATCTCAGTGAAGGGATGGGGGTGGGGGGTGGCGGCTACTACTACTGTGGTGGACGTGACAGATTGGATTGTTCTGATGAGGAAGACCCGAAGGTGTTTGGTGGTCTCCTTGCTGCAATTATCTCCATAATCAAGTTACTAAAGTCTGTTTACAGAAGTCGTCAAGGCATTGATGATACTAACCAATTGTTGATATCCCTCGAGCTTAAGTGTAAAATGAGGAGGAGGAGGTGCAACATTAGGACCGCAAGCAGACTCAGATGTTGATAGGAGCTAGAAGTCTTGAAGTGGGGACTCTGGTGCGAAATCCATAAACATACGTTCGAGTATTGTTGGGCCCTCCAATGGCCTTGATCCATGTCTCAAGATCAAACTCTAGTTGGGTCAATGGTTCATTATCGCACTTCTACGATAAAGTCGAAGCGTATGATTCCTATAAATAAAAAAATAATTAAAATTATTAAGTTATTTAATCAGTAAATAACATATATATTGAATATATATATATAAACACGTATTATTTACATAGATAATTTTGGACTTATTATCTACATTATCTGGTATGCTTCTGTTGCTTGTGAATGCGTTCAAAAAGATTGAAGAACGTCACATTAATTCTTAAAAGAATACTTAATTGCGAACTTTTTCAAAGAAACGAAAACAAAGAAAGATTTGTGTACACAATTAAGGGCAAAAAGGCACCACTAGAGAGCTTGAAGAAAGTTGCAAAACCTATTTAGGGATGACAAATAAGAATGCAAATCCTTTACCCCAATTGGTACCCTTTTCTGCCCCGACTCTAATATCATGTCACTTGTCCAATACATTAATGTCCCAAAAAGAACAAATAGTAATGTTTTTTCTTTTTTAGGGTCTATTTAGTGATCGAAAAATAACTTATTAGAGGTAAATTTTTTCTGTGTAAAATATTTACAGGAAAATTTAATTTTTTTTTGTTGTTTGGATAAACTGTCAAAAACATTTTCTATTGTTTAGATCATCTTATAGAAAACATTTTCCATTATCATTGGTGGAGTTATTTGGATGTTAAAATAATAAATATGAGTTAATTATAAAACAATGGTGTTATTTGGTTTTCACATGAAAATGGGAAAAATCAATAATGATATTTTCCAAAGCATTTAACCCCATATTATAATGAAAGTAAGCTCCAATTTTCAAAAAAAAAAAAAATTCCATCTTATCTTTTTTTTTATCATAACACTATAAAAATGTCAATATTCATCAATTGTATAAAACATTCAAAACCTATATATATAAATGTGTATTTATTAAATGACAATTATTGAAATATTTTTTGTTATAATTATTATCAATTTATGAATAAAAATATTAATTGCACTGAACGATTTCAATTAAAAAATATTTTTTT